>NC_065919.1:41896968-41919426 GCF_024586455.1 Bactrocera neohumeralis
GAGTTGGATGTCATCATCGCTAGTGAAACTAGTCCGAGCTGCTTTCGGCGGCTTCGCGGAAAACCTACAATTGCTGCAATCAATCACTGCTACTCTATGGCATAAATAACTGTAGTATGAATATTTACAGTGGAATTAACGATACAATGGTGTAAGTAGAAAATATAAAGGAATCAAATTATAATAATTGCAGTTTCCAAAACCATTGACATTGAATTTATTTAACAACGTTTGACTTATTCATGATCAGATTTTAACCAAACGTTTCATTATTTTAACTCCTACGTTAATATATTTTGTGGTTTTAACACACAGAGTATGAAAATATAAGAACCGTAAAGGGCTTCCACTTTGAAAATTATTTTATAAAGGGCTTCCACTGTATGTAAATTGCCGGACGGCCAAAGGTACATGAGAAGGAAACCAAACTGACAGCTGAAAAGAAATGTTCGCTTGCGGCTTAGAGAAATCAGTAGTAATTCTAAACTATTCAAAAAATACTATATAGGTACATTATTATATTATTGCCTATTTTAACTTTCATGCAGCTTCTGTCACCAATTCAATTTTCAATGCTTGTCAAGAATTGTCAATGATGGAACAATGCATGTTCTGAACACAATTCTGCCTGAAGAGAATTAGATATTAGTAGCATTAAAGTGGTGAGCTAAATTTAAAGTGAAACCGCGTTTAAAGTATTACATAGAACAAGGCGTGCTGAGGTGAAGTGAAATGCAAGCACATTTTTTTTTTGAAACACAACTCGCATGCTGCATGAAGGTACCTATGTGTGTATGTATACATATGTTACTACTTCTGCACGTTAAAATTAGCTCACGTGTACCATACTCGCATTCTCTGACTTGTTTGGGACATGTGGTGACGAGGTGTCTGGTCTCGGTTCCCGTCGCGACTTGCTACTCTTAATTGCAACATTTGCTCAAAGCTATGGGACATATAAGCCTATGAGCTCTTATGACAACATTTATTACACTCTAATCGCCAAAAAGTCTGAACTTTAAATTACCTTTATACTCTGATGTGCAGATGAACTAAATTTGACTAAATAATAACAGCATTAAACTCTGCATAAACGCAGCTGCGTGCAACCTGAGTGTGATAACGTGTAATTAAACCTGAGTTGCATAAATTTTATGAGAGTCTGTAATAATTTCACTTGCTGATTAATTTTGAGTTATGACCTTGTAGATATTTACCGTCATTTTATCAGCAGACCAAGCTGTTACAATTGCAAATATGCAAAGAGTAACGGTAAAACAACATTTAGTAGTACATTGATATGTGGCCCGCTTGTTTATATTTACAACCACTAGGCGTAATTACCCAAAGCGAGAAGTCTGTTTAAAAATGAAAATTTACCATCTCTTTTCTGCGTTCAAGCGCTAATTTTATGCTGGCGAAACTGTAAAAATTTCCAAATTTCTAGGGCTAGTACTCAGACACAATGTCTGATGTCGTCATCTGTGGGAAGCAAATCTACTATCCGAGTTATTTTTCTGATTCCAATCTTGAACAAATGAAGAAGGGCTAAGTTCGGCTATATCCGAACGTTTCATACTCTTGCAACTTGCAAAGATAAAAGCCGGGTTAATAGCTTCAGGTGCATAAGGTTTCTTAGTTATATGGGGTGTAGGACAGATTTGGACCCGATTTTATAGATTCAAAGCACAAATGGAGGATGGAGTCATGTGTAAAAGTTCACGCAAGTGAGGAAAGTTCTCTGCTCGCCATTCACTTGGGAGTGGCCAGAAATGATTCTTTTACACATGGCTCAAGCAGCTCACGACTTCCGGTCTTTGACCAAGTATCCTCTCGGTAGCCTAAGAACATCCTTTCGAAGGCGAGCTAAAGTGAGAAGACGAAACATCCCAAACAAAGGGTTGTGCGCTGGGTTTGGGACCCGCCACTTAAAAAAATCTACTAATGAAAAATCACCAACAGCATCGGAAGAGAAACCCCCCTTTTGATACATCAAGCTACCTGGCTGTCTCCGGATCGAAAAGCCAACAACCAAATCGATCATGTTGTGATAGACAAAAGACACTACTTGTTGCAGCCAAGATTCCCACCCACCTCTGTGCAGCAAGAAGCGCACGTCAACAAACACAAGGAAGGTTCGACGTCGAGAAGCTGCAATCACAACAGACAGCCGAACAATTTTCTACTCGGCTTGCACTCCTGGTCTTTGAGAGCACTCGTCAACAACTCTGTATAAGGGAACTGTGGGACGGCATTTCAAATTCCTTACGTTCAGCTGCAACCGAAACCATTGGTTTTCGGAAAATGTAAAAGAACAGCTGGTACGACGAGGAGTGCCGTGTCGTAGCGGAGAGAAAACGGACTGCCTACCTCGCAACGTTACGATCGACCACTATACGTGCGGGATGGGATAGATACCGATAGTTGAAGAAAGAAGCGAGACGCATTTGCAGACAGAAGAAGAAAGAGGACGAAATGCGTGAGTACGAAGAGCTTGATAAGCTGGCCGACAGAAGTAATGCTCGAATATGCCGATGGATTACCGGCCGAGCTATTTAAACACGGCGGCGAAGAACTGATAAGGAGCATGCATCAGCTTCTTTGTAAAATATGGTCGGACGAAAGCATGTCCAACGATTGGAATTTAAGTGTGCTCTGCCCAATCCACAAAAAGGTAGACCCCACAATCTGCGCCAACTACCGTGGGATAAGCCTCCTTAACATCGCGTATAAGGTTCTATCGACCTTCTTCTTCCTCATTGGCAAGACTACGCTGTAAGCATCTGGGGTCCCCACGGTGTGATACACTGGAAAGAGTATTGATAGTGAAGCCACAGAGTTTTTTAAAATTCGCGTTAAGCGCAGGCACCATAAGGATGATTACTTCTCTTGGACCTAGGAGCTGAACTCCATCTGGTATCGCAAAGGACCAAAAGTGATCTATGCGTGGCTTATTTGCCCACCAATTTAACCTAACCTAACCTAGCATATTAGCCGATACATGAGATTTTCCCAATGTAACTCAGAAATATCAAAAGAAAGTTATGCACTGAATTTGGTTGCAATCGGTAGAGCGGATAACAATATATGTATTTCATTTCACCTAAAGAAGGGCGGTTTCACGCCCATTGTCCAATTTTTATCCCATTCAATTTTTCTCATCCACACACATTTCACACTATCGGTTGGGTTCTTAAACGATTTATCTAAAGTGAGTTTGGTTATTTTAACTTGAAATTTTTGGGAGATATATACATTAAACCTATTAGGGGCGGGGCCATGCCTACTTTTCAAAAATTTTAGCCCATATGTAGCCCATGCCACTGCGATCCCCAGTGCCACAGTTCTTTACCTTAATTTAGTGTTTATTTATGGCACTTTGTAGGTTTTCATTTAATGGCGTTTTGTGGCCGTGACGGTAATCCGATTACGCCCATCTATGAAATCGTGCTCACTTTTTAACCAGGAAATACTTGTACCAAGGTGCAATACTTACTTACTTACTTACAGCTAGTCACTCGGATTTTCACTCATCTCATCACCCTGACCATTTATACATATACACCCGGTGAAAAATCACACGCACTTTATAGAGTGGCTATATATGGCGCAAAGCTATAGTTCATGTTATCTTAAGTTAGACAGTTTTTTATTAGAGTCAACCACTTTTATCTACATATTTCATGTTTAAAGCATTATCATATAATCAAGTTATAGTTTACTAAACTTGGTTTACTGAAAAGTACAAGTATACATAAGAAATCCCCCAACGAAATTTGTTAATGAATAATAATAATTTAAGAATAGAATATATAACAAAGCAAAATAGAATTATTTGTTAAAAAAATCCTTATTGTTTTACGGAAGACCCCCTCCTTTTAATAACCTCGGCTGTTAGTTTAGTTATGGATTCAACATGTGTTGAATATAATTTTTGTTAATTAATTTATTATATAATTTTTCCATTTCTTTTAGACTTCTTGGACACCTTTCTCTTATCCTTTTGCTCATATAATGCCAGCAGTTCTTAATTGGATTAAGATCTAAACTGTTTCCTCACCACTAAAGAGACTCAATTCCATAAAAATCTTCTTGGTTTGTAACCTGTAAACGCTTACAATGAATTACTGAAAAATCTATTTTAATATTTTAATGCTTTAGTTCCCCTTTTGGCTCTATGGCAATGAGCTGAACCATCCTGAAAATACACTTTTTGAATTGATAAAACGCTTCCTTTCCAATGTATTTTTCGCCATTTACATATCCTTTAAGAATAATAAGCTGTCCAACAACAAACTACACGAAATAAAGCAAATACTTTACGGTGGGAAAAGCACTGGGGTCCAAACAAACTAAATTTGGATTCGTCGGAAAAAGTAACATTTCCCCATGTTTGACGTCTGGATAATTATTTCTACTTTTTTCTCTATTGCGAGTGCTATGTTCAACTTTGCTTATTTTTATAACTGACTTAAAAGAAAATACCACAGGCACTGAAATAAAAGCATGCAGATAGTAACTGTTTCAGAAATGTCGGTAAACGAATGTAGTTACAAACAAAACAAATAATATATTTTGAGCGAATAGCGATAGTTTATAAATTTAATATTGGAACATATCCGACTGCGTGCGTTTTTTTCTGCGATTGTATATTTAACCCTATATCTAACTCGACTATTTTTAGGTGATAAAAACAACCGTTAGGTGAACTAAACTATAATACTCTGTAGCAATATGTTGCAAGAGTACAAGGAGTACAAAGTAAACAGGACTTAAAAAAAACACCGAACAAGTGGTTTTAATTTATTAAAAATAGTCTCCTTCTGCTTTCCTTCTGCTTCAATACAGCTTTTTACACGGTCCAAAAGTCATCAGTCAATTTGTGCGGAACAAACCGTACACACACCATTCGTAAGCCCAAATGTTCGGTCAAAATGCGATAAATCGAGGTTTTGGAGATGTTCAATTTCATTTCCATGAATTTCAATGATGATTTCGGCTGATCTTTGATGAATTCACGCACAGTTTCGATGGAATTTCCGGCGATCACGGATTTTGATTGGCCCACATGTTGATCGTCATTTATGTCCTCACGACCACTTTGAATACGTTGAAACCACTCGTGAACTCTGCTACGAAATAGGCAAGCATCGCCATAAACTTGTTTCATCAATTGAAACATTTCGGTAAAAGTTTTACCAATTTTAAAACAAAATTTAATGTTGGCTCTTTGTTCGAAGCTCATTTTCGTACCGATAACACAAACATACCGACACTTAAAACGCAATAACTTCACTTCCAATCAATGAGATGTCATGAAATCCCCACTGGACAATCGATAAAGATAGCAGATTCTAACGCAGCAGTCGACATATAGATGGCGCCACCAGGGGGCGCTAGATTCTGTTTAATTTGGAACGCATCTTGTATAAAAAGCCACTCGCTGGCCAGAAACTAGAGGCAATAGGAAGGCATCACTATCACGGTGATTTCGCTCAAAGGCCTGCGGACAATTTATTTTTCAAACGGGTAAAAGAAGTTGTAGAGTAAATACTAATCTTGATAGATAAAATCTACGAAAAAGTTCATTTACAGGATTTATATATTACAATTTGTATTTACTGATGATAAAAAAGTATTTGTCTACTTAAGCTACTCTGTAGCAATATGTTTCAAGAGTATAATAAATATTTTGAAATTTCAAAATACCATTTTTAGGCAAACACTTTGTAGTATGAAAGTTTATGATGGGTAAACAAAGTTATTGGGGTTCGGTATTTACTGTAAACGACAGCATACCATAAGAGTACCGTAAACAAAATGACAGAGGCACTAAAATGCAAAACACTTTGCTACAGGAGTAAGGGTGGTGAAGATAAACACTAATACCAATAATATTAAAAAATATTGTTGAAAACCGTGAATACAAATTTGGGTTTGTTTATTTACTAAAGCTTCGTTTTGACGCACAAAATCGAATGGCAAGCCCTTTTCCTGCAAATATAGTAATTTTGGTTTCACGCCACATTTTTCGCCACAATTATTTTATATTTAGAAAGTGTTCGAGTACGATTGCTCGTCGTTTGTGCACCTGTTTTGTGCATTATTATGGCAATACCTACTTTTAATTCAGGTATGGTAATATCAAAGATGCAGATATTGATTTTAGAAACCGAAAAGATTTATTTCTTTATTTTTACACAGAAAAGTATACACTTTTTCTTAAATTAAAAGAAACGAATATACCCCATTAATTTTATTAAAATAAATCACATATTGGCTAATATACATATAGTATGCAGCATAAAGTTACCCGGAAGTTCGAAAATCTCTATATTTGGCATTTGAAAGCTAAGGAAAGTATTGACCCGAATTAACCCATTTGAAGCACATAGACATATTATTATCACGAAAGAATTCTCTCTGAATTTCAATTATATATCTCACACATTAACCAATCATTTCGGTAAAACGTCAACTATAACCTTTGGGTCAGTCATATTCAGCATTTAGAGGCTTGAACCGTTTTGACTCGATTTATCCAATTTTTAGTCATAAGGTGGCACAACCCAAAGTTATAAATGGAATTTTAAAATTATGTATGTTATATGGGAAGTAGGCATGTCTGTAGACCGATTTTATCCATTTTCAAACTGTAGGATAAGAATGTCAGAGGAATAACACGTACCAAATGTTGTTTGCCACACCCAACGTCTAATTTTGACCTTGAATACATTGAAGCTTTCATACCATCTTGGAGTAGAATTGAATGCCTTTGGCGTATTTATCTATTCATTTTACACACTTTTAGTAGTTTTTAACAGTATCGCTATATGGGTAGTGAATGGGGTTATCACCCGATTTCATATATTTTCACACTGTCGGTAGGAGTTCCTACAGTATTTGCGCTACACGAATTTGGTTATTTTCGTTTTACTGGTTAAGGAGATATGTACATTAAGATATCACTCAAGTTTCAGCTTACATTGATGAACGGGCAGACAGACAGTCTCCCGGATTTCAGCGCACCTCGTCATCTTAATCATTTACATATATATACTCGTATACTCGTATTATTGTATGTATGAAAATCATATAAAAAATCAATATATTTTTCCATCGAGAGTTATCGCCGCCCATCGAAGTCTTCACTTAAATGATTTTACTAATTAGCAGCCAAAAGTTACTATATTTATAAATCATTCCACATATACACAGCTACAACTTATTTAACAGCCAAAATAAAACAACAATAATTATTTTAACATCCATAAAACAAATTAGATTTCACATAAATAATTGAGGGTGCCTCAAATGATGTATCTTTCGCTTTCACACGCAAAAATCATTTAATCGATTTCGTAGAGAAATATTAATTGCTCTGAAATCACAACGGTGAAATTATTTTTACACGTTGCGTGTCTGCCAGACTGTCTGGTTTACGGTGCGCCATATGTTTGCCTAGACATTTTCAGCAATATTTTTGCATTTTTGTGTTTTCATTTTTGTGATAGCTTTGATTTACTTATAATCAATTAGCAACACAATTTCGTGGAATTTACAAATGTAATAGCTTTTAAATCGCTTAAGAATATTTTTCGTTTTGAATATTATATTGTCATGGATGTTTTTATTTTGAAAATTAAATGAGATAATTCTGTATACGATACAAAAAAATTAAGAAAATTTTGATTGATTCTACTTTATTACCACAAATTCTAAATTTCCCGTTTCTCAAAGCTCATTTTAATGTATTTTTCAGATAATGTCACAAAAACTAACGTCAGAACATTAAACTTGCATACACTCCTTAGCACATATGCAGGTATTTTTAATTTTTAAAGATATAATTGCACATGAATAGCCACGGTGTATACGTAACAGTAACAGTTAAACAAACACAGTGTGTTCTTAATCTGTAGGTACAGTACAATAAATATTTTTTTGTTTGTTGGTTCTCAAATGTAATATATTTTGCGGAAGATTCGGCCACATCGCTACTAAAATTATTTTATATATAATACATGTATGTTAATGGGTATGCGACAATCCCTAACCATGAAGGTTTATGGTCAGGAATCGTCGTTAACGTAACAATAATAATGCTACGCGAGGTAAACAAAAAACTAATAAGCCGACATTCCATCTACAAACCGCATCAATCCATTTCTGAAGTGTAATATAACTGGTGATGAAAAATTGCTCACGCATGACAAATCGGTCGTGGTCAAATCGAGTTAAGTCGATACAAACGTTTTCCCAGCCATGACTGACGGTTAGAAAGGTTTTGCTACACGTTTGATGGTATTGACCAAGAATCATATATAACGATCTGCATGCCTACTGCCAAACTATTAATTGGAACAATTGAACCTTTCGAAAACAGAAACGTCTAAAAGCGGTCAGCTTTGACCAATGGGAGAGGAATTGTGTAAAATAAGGACAACGTCAAACCACACATAGATCGATAGTGATTTGCCACAAGTTGTAGAATTTGGTTGCGATGTTCTTATGTTTCGTACCGTGTTTCTATATAACCGCACGCTTTTCTAGAACAAACGGATATTGATTAATTTGCCATGCCAATGTCGAATTGTTAATTTTCTAAGCGCCTCTTTTCAAATTTTCTCCTAACCCGCTCGCTTTTGTTTTCTCTATATTGCAGCGACGAGGACATATCATTCATCATAACTGACTCTGTTCTTAAGAGCGAAAAAGTCTATTAAGTTTTCAGCATACATTTATATTCTTTTCGTCAAATATGTCGACAGTAATTTCAGAACTTCTACACATATTCTTAGTAGAATACTGTTTTTATATCAGCTGAGCGTAGGAACCGTATAAGTAACAAGCGAAAGCTTCGGAAAATTTGGCAAACCAGTAGGTGTCCATTAGATAAAACAAGATACGATACAGCATCTAACCAACTTAAAAAACGCTTACATGAAATAAGAAATGAAGCTACTGCAGAGTTTCTTAAAAGTCTGGAACCTAACGCGAAAGACTACGAATACAGCCTTTGGAGAGCTACCAAATATTTAAAGCGACCTACAAAGCGAAATGTTACCATACGTAATTATAACGGAGATTGGTGTAAAACTGCCATAGATAAGGTTGAAGCATTTGCACAACATTTATACTCAACGTTTCAACCAAATTCAAACCTTACACCTGAAGATACTGAAATAATACAGTTCCTGGATGTACCTTGTCAAATGTGTCTTCCAATTCGTAAAATAACTGTTTCTGAAATTAAATAAGAATTCGCCAAACTGAACCAAAAAAAGGCACCAGACTACGATAAAATTGACGGAAGAGTTACGAAAATGCTCACTCAAAAGAGTATTATATTTTTATCACTAATTTATAATGCAATTTTGAGGTTACACCATTTTCCTACACAATGGAAATGTGCGGAGGTTATAATGATTCCAAAACCAAACAAACCCGAAAATATTTTGTCGTCCTACCGTCCTATTAGCTTGCTGGTGACACTCTCTAAAGTCTTCGAATGAATACTTATGAGTAGATTGTTACCAGTTTTGGATAAATGCAATATAATACCGGAACATCAGTTTGGGTTTAGGAGAGGTCATGGGACTCCAGAGCAATGTCATCGTATAGTGAATATAATTACAAATGGTTTAGAGGAAAAGCTGTATTCTGCGGCAGTATTTCTTGATATACAACAAGCATTTGACCGAGTCTGGCATCCAGGCTTGTTATATAAACTGAAAAAACTACTTCCTGCTCCATTTTTTCTCTTATTGAAATTATATTTAGACAATCGCCACTTTTATGTTCAAATGGAAGGAGAAACGTCAAAACTATACAGTATCCGTGCTGGTGTCCCACAGGGCAGTGTTCTGGGACCTGTCCTTTACACAATATTCACTGCTGATCTTCCTGTTGTTGGTGATGTTCAAGTAGCCACTTACGCTGATGATACAGCTATAATTGCATCCAAAACTACTGCGGTGGAAGTAACTGAAGTTATTCAAAATGAAATAATAGAAATTCAGCGATGGCTTAAGAAATGGAAAATAAAGGTTAATGCTGAGAAATCGAAACACGTCACATTTGCTCTGAGAAGAGGAGACTGTCCGCCTGTATTTTTGAATAATACACAAATTCAACATAGTGATTCCGCAAATTATCTCGGACTTGATATAAATCGAAGAGTAACTTGAGAAAGCCACATTAAAAGCTTGAGAAAGAAGCTCAATATTAAAACAAAAACAAGTAAGGAAGGGCTAAGTTCGGGTGTCACCGAACATTTTATACTCTCGCATGATAAAGTGATAATCGAGATTTCATTATACGTCATTTACATATTTTTCAAATACCGTATTTTTGTAAAGTTTTATTCCGCTATCATCATTGGTTCCAAATGTACATATATGTATATTATACAGAGAAGGCATCAAATGGAATTCAAAATAGCGTTATATTGAAGAAGGCGTGGTTGTGAACCAATTTCATCCATATTTCGTACATGTCATCAGGGTGTTAAGAACATATTACATACCGAATTTCATTGAAATCGGTCTAGTAGTTCCTGAGATATGGTTTTTGGTCCATAAGTGAGCGAGGCCACGCCCATTTTCAATTTTGAAAAAAAGCCTGAGTGCAGCTTCCTTCTGCCATTTCTTCCGTAAAATTTAGTGTTTCTGACGTTTTTGTTAGTCGGTTAACGCACTTTCAGTGATTTTCAACATAACCTTTGTATGGAAGGTGGGCGTGGTTATTATCCGATTTCTTCCATTTTTGAACTGTATATGGAAATGCCTGAAAAAAACGACTCTGTAGAGTTTGGTTGACATAGCTATAGTAGTTTCCGAGATATGTACAAAAAACTTAGTAGGGGGCGGGGCCACGCCCACTTTTCCAAAAAAATTGCGTCCAAATATGCCCCTCCCTAATGCGATTCTTTGTGCCAAATTTCACTTTAATATCTTTATTTATGGCTTAGTTATGACACTTTATAGGTTTTCGGTTTCCGCCATTTTGTGGGCGTGGCAGTGGGCCGATTTTGTCCATCTTCGAACTTAACCTTCTTATGGAGCCAAGGAATACGTGTACCAAGTTTCATCATGATATCTCAATTTTTACTCAAGTTACAGCTTGCGGACGGACGGACGGACGGACAGACAGACATCCGGATTTCGACTCTACTCGTCACCCTGATCTCTTTGGTATATATAACCTATATCTGACTCTTTTAGTTTTAGGACTTACAAACAACCGTTATGTGAACAAAACTATAATACTCTCCTTAGCAACATTGTTGCGAGAGTATAAAAAATGAATTGGCTTCTTGGGCGAAAATCACAGCTTAGTTTGGAGAACAAAGTTCGACTTTATAAGGCTATCTTGAAGCCTATGTGGACCTATGGTATCCAGTTATGGGTTACTGCAAGCCAATCAAATATTGAAATCCTTCAACGATATCAGTCCATCACTCTTAGACTTATTGTTGACGCCCCTTGGTTTGTGGCTAATGATCAAATACACAAAGATTTAAATATTAAATATGTTAAAGAAGAAATAAAAAGTATAAGCACAAGGTATGTTGAAAAGCTACATGGTCATGAAAATTTTCTGACAATAACTCTACTGGATAATAGAGATACAACTCGAAGGCTTAAAAGAAATCACGATAGATTTACCTTTTAGAGATTAAACTTTGTAAATATTGTAAATAAATTCTTTATTATAGAATTTTGAATATAATAGCTATTCTCACTGGAGTTCAACTATTTATGTTATAATATTATTTTTGAACTAATTTACTTATTGTCTTATTGATAGATTGTAAATAAATAAATGCAAACAAAAAAAAAATATATTCTTAGTCCTACCATAAGTTCTGTTACAAGCTCAGGCCGTTATAAAGATAAACATATACAGTGGCTTAACGATCTTCGCTGTTTTTTAATATTCAGAAAAATACTTCAACAAATTTTTTGACAGAATTTATTATAAAAGATAAAGAGTTGTACACCCACAATGTAATAATCTGAATAACAATGAAAAATATTAATTTTTACTCGAATACTCTTCAGTCTTTGAATTTGTCTTATATCTTTTGGCTTATATCTTTCTTAAAAATAGTGATAGAAGTTAAAGATGCACTTTTCTGTCTTTGTCTCGCGACGTATCACTCTCACAGTTGCCCTATGCTTTGAATGTAGCAAATACTTTTATTTCTCCAAATTTTCAAAAATGGTAGGTATTTAAAAACTCCAATTCGGGCAAAAATTCCTGCAAATTGTGTCAAAAGTGTACAAGATATAGGGCGAAAATGTGTTTTTTCTATGGCTTTTAATAAGATGTCTTGTAAATTTACTATCAATTTCCTCAAAAACCGTACTGTGAGAATTTGGAACTTCTAGTTCCTAAATTTTATATACTTAATAACGAAGATATTTTGTAAAAATTCACTTTTGTTCGAACCACCTCATGAAATTTGTAGGTAGGTAGATAAAGGGGGGCGGCAGAACATCCTTGGCCCCGGGCGCCCGAAGTTGTAGCTACCCCACTGAATATTTTTAAATAAAGCAAGTTTTATTCGAAATGATCACCTTTTGCTTTCCTACAAGCCTACAAACAATTCGGTCATTGGTCCATAACAGCACGCACACTTTCTATTGGCATTGACGGCGCTGCTCGAATCAAAGGTTGTTAAGGCCCTTCAAATTTCTGTGGTGTATTCGACAGGTCCCGTTCTTCAACTCTGAGTACAAACTGTAGTTCAATATATTCAAATTTGGACTTTCAGTCGGCCAATCATCTGCAGCTATGAAACCAATGCTGTCCATCAAAGAGACCACTTCTACTTTCTCTGGTTTTGCCTAAAACTAAAAAAGTACAGTAGTTGGATGGTGACCACGTTTTGCCCTTTAAATAACATTTTTTACGTCTTTGTTTGTTTAGAAGACAATTTGATCAAACGGTAGGCTTTCATATAGGGATCCTCCTCATAATTTTCTGTTTCTAAGAAGAATTAGTTCGAAACACTCAAGGACGACCACTCTTCCTTCTGTCATCAATTATCTACGTTTTGGAAAAGTTTCAATAGTGCGGTAAACAAACATTCTCAAAATATCTAGTTCTTTAAGAAGCTTATGAATTTCATTTACGATTCCTCCACTTTTATGTAAAGCTATCGCCACAATACGATTTTCTTTAGCTCCCCACTCCATTGTTAATAAGCGAGAGCAAACATTAAACTGATTATTATACTCGTACTATACCAGTAGGCATTGAATTCAAATTATAATAAAAAGAAATGAAATTTTTTTTATTCATACACATATACAGTGTCAACTGGAAGGGAGATAGGTCCATGCATTTATTGGCGAAAGGTATGAAGAGAGAGATCCCGGCTATGTAGTGATTTCTGAAATATAAAATTAAAAATTTCATTTCATTTCAAAGTATGGGCAACACCACAACGTTTCTTTCATTTCTGCTTAGACAATTATCGGGCTTACAGTACAAATACTCTCAAATACAAGTCTATATTGTAGCTTGACGTGGTTATGACCCAGTTTCACTTGTTTCGACTGAAAAAAATCAGACTTTAGCATAAAAATTAAAAACATTATATTTCAAAAAATTTCGAAGCATTTGAATTTCAGCACTTAAACTTTAAAAATCATTTGTCATTTGCATGTCTTTTGCACTTTTACCGCGCTTTTAGTGTAAAAATTGCGCGAACTTTTCATTGCTACCTACATTTTCGTTCAGAAATCACCGTTATTTGAGTTTGAAAGTGTGTAGTCATGTAAATTTATTCATCGTTAATGATAATCCTCACTTGCGTGTGTGCAATAGAATGCCAGCAGCTAAAGCAGCGATGTTAAAATGAGAACGGAAACACCATCAAACACGCGAGAGTTAGGCAAATGTAAATATATATAAAAACTTACGTGTAATCGAAAATCTACTTACATGCTATTTGTGCTGCTCATCTCCATAATATTATTTACAAAAATTACGCCGTAAAGTAGACCGAAATATTGGTTGATTCTGTCTGACGAATTACTCAAAAATTCCTTGATGACGATCCCCTTTCAAGGCACTCCAATTAACTTAAAATCTGTTCCTCTTTTGCACTCTTTCCACAGTGAATCTCTCCATAGTGGATGCCATGGTATCCAGTCTCAATGTGACGTTCAATTATATTTACATGCTGGACAACGATTGGCCTTTTGGTGAACTATATTGCAAAATATTGCAATTTATAGCGACGTTGAGCATAAGCGCTTGGGTGTTTACACTAATGGCGATATCCATCGACAGGTGAGTTGATAAACCACAGCGAAGGACTGTAGCAGTTACGCCAAGTTCTGACGCAAATAAAATTAAATATTTCACCTCTCCATTGAACACATATACATATAAACATGAAAGGTGAACCGACTGCGCGCAAACAGTTTGCCACTAAAAGCCCTCACTTTAACTAGCTATGACTCCCTTTCTCGTATCCTCTAACGTTCACCTCCTTTCAGGTATGTTGCCATTATGAAGCCGTTGAAAACATGCATGAGTAAGCGGTGCAATCTGGGCATTGCCGCCTTCATTTGGATAACCTCAATTGCGATTTCATGCCCCATGTTGTTCTTCTTTACAACCGGCGAAGTCGAACTGAAGGATGGTACCCGAATTGTATGCTACGCCGAGTGGCCTGATGGTCCCACGAATCATTCGCAACAGGAAAATGTGTAAGTATGAGTTGCGCTATTAAAACAAGTGAAATAAGGAGTGTATGCAAAGGTATTGACGTAAATGCTTGAACATGTGTTCTTGATGCTCAATTTGCTACTAAAAATTAAATGAATTTCGCAGACTTACTTAATTGTTAATTGTTTGAGTTACTTTAATTTTTAGCTCCGTACTCAAGTTAGATACATACGTGTATTGCAAAGGGTGACCCATTTTGAGGTCTCCTACTTTTTTAAAGAAAAAGCACACCAACTTAAAATTTTATGGGGAATGTTTATTATTACTCCAAAGAATATTATTTGGCATTTATTTTTTGAAGATTTTCTCTTTCAAAAGTTGGCCGCTGCAACGTCTCAGACGGCCCATTCTTTCACAACTCATTCGAGCTTTTCGACTGGTAACTGGCAAATGACGCCGATGTTTCCACCAGCCCACAAACCGCAGTGTTTTTCTTGAATCTCCTCAGGTTGCTCTTCGTTCCAAATGCACAAATTTTGCTTGTTTACATACCCATTGAGCTAGAAATGTGTCTCATCGCGGAACAAAATGTGGACGGAAAACGTTGAATCTTCTAGAATTTTTCAAGTTTTTAAGAGCCCATGGAGCGAAGTGATGTCACTTGGGAAAGTCGAGCAGTTTCAGTCTGGCACAAATTCTCTTATTAGAAATAAATAAATCCTTTATTGCTTTATTTGACACAAAATTAAATCAGTTCAGTACAGACCGGGAGATATGTTACGAATTCTTAGTCATACTTAAATTTAAACTCTTAACGTGACTTTTCCAAAAATTATACGCTGAACCAAAATATTAATTTTAGATAGTTCGTTAACTCTGGAATTCAAAAAGGAATCTAATATCGAATTGATTATCCACTTATATTTAAAATTTCAAAAGCAAGAAAATTCAACCACAGACATTTTTTCTCCAAAGGAGAAAAAGACATAATCACAAACTCTTCTATGGTACCGTGCCTCAGGTGATACCTTAAGAAAGAATTCGCTCCGATATTTTAATATAAATAACACAATTGCCACTCTACAAGAAATTACTTTTAAGACATGCTTACGAAACAATCAGAATACATATTACCATATGTAAGTGTTCTAATTCTTTAAATTCCTTCTTTGTCCTAAAACGAAATGCTATTTTATTGCCCCCAGTATCATTGCAACATATTTGAAAAATATCTTTTGAACAATAATATTTGCATTCAATTTCCCTCTTGCGAGTGTAAATATGTATAAACAGCCAAGCAATTTTTCAAATGCCCAACCAATTATATTTTTCATTAGCTCTGTACTTAACTTTACATTTCGGCAAAATCACAAATCCCAAAGCAATAAGTCGGACGCTTATGATAAATACGAAATTTATTTGTAAACAAAATTACCCAAATACAAATGTAAGGGTCGCCATAAATTTTGGAAAGAATATACTAAATCCTCGCTCAATTTCTTTCGTCCTTTTGCTTTTCTTCCAGTTACAATACCATTTTCATGATTCTCACGTATATACTGTCCATCATTTCGATGACGGTCACTTATTCACGAGTCGGCATTGAACTTTGGGACTCAAAGACGATTGGAGAGTATACGCCCAGACACGTGGAGAATGTTCGAAGTAAGCGGAGGGTGAGTGAAAGTCACCAAATATCATAAATATTGCTATAAAAAGAATACCGATCATTACGTGTCATTTCAAATGAAAGCACATTTTTTAGCGAAATTGTCTTCATTCGTTGAGGTTTTTCCTTTTAATTTCCTCGGGAATTGTTGCTTCAACAACTTTTTTTATACTCTTGCAACAAGTTGCTACATAGTGTAACCTAACGGTGTTTAGTAGTATCATTTAAGACTAATCGAGATAAATTTAGAATTTTACATATACATTGTGGCAAAAAAGTACCCGGAAATTGTAAATGAAGACTAATTATTCATCAGTATTTCAAAGTAATCCCAACCAGATGTAATACATTTATGCCATCTAGTTTTCTAGTCCATGAAACACTTTTTGAAATAAGAAGAAAAAATCACACGAAGCCAAATCAGGTGAAGACGGTGGTTAATCGATGGTTTTCATTGCGTTTTTGACTTTAAATTCGGTCATAATTGTGGCTTAATGCGATGGTGCATTATCATCGTGTAAATTCCACAATTCAGGCCGTTTTCAATGAATGTTCTCACACAAACGCCTCAACACGATAAAATATTGGAACTTATTGACCGTCTATCCTCCGGCAAATTCATGATGCGACAAACCACGAATATTGAAAAAATCAATGACAAACAGTGAGCATCAGAATGATTTGATCGGCTTTGGCGTGTTTTTTTTTTTGTTTTCGGCTCGTCTTTTCCCTTCATTACGATGATTGTTGACTTGTTTAGATGTAAATTCATAAACCCATGTCTCATTGGCAATTATAATGCTCTCCATAAATGTGGGAACGGAATTCGAAAGATCAAGGATAACCAAAGAGACCAGTTCACGGTGTTCTTTTTGAAAACAATTAGCTTTGTAGGGACGAGTCGAGCAAGAACGCGTTTAATACCCGAAATATCCACAAAAACATTCAAACAGAAATGCGAGAGATGTCGAGCTCTCTTGCCATCTCTCTAATGATTTTCAAGCATCATATCCTTCACTTTTGTAATATTTTCATCAGTTGAAGAGGTCGAAAGTCACACTTTACAGTATAAAAATCAAACATCTATGAAGTTGTCTGATTAAAAATTTGTAGAAACATTGCTCTCAAGATATTTCATTTTACTCCCAAAAACGTTCGAAGTCGGAGCATAACTTTTCAAGAACCACCAAATACATGGATCAGAGTGCAATGGCTGAGTTTTTACCGAACAAGTCGATCAATCAGTGAGGTCTAGTATTGAAATTCGTAACGACTTGCTAGCCCCTATACCTTATTTGATTTGGTGATGAGAACAAACTATAGGATCGGGTTCATTTTTCATTGAACAGAGAGCACTAAAATTTAATTCTGGAGAACAGATGTATTTGGCCGTATTTCACAAAGAAAGAATTAAATATTCAGTATGTATTTCAACTGCTTCAAATCCGGTAATGCAATCATCAGAAGTGGCTACATCTGGCGATTACACATTATATGTGCCAGTATTCATACATACAACCAACTAATTTATAAAACCTGTAGATACCTTCATATACGATATTCGTTTAATATCTGCTTTCATAGAATTTGGTTATCTTTCTGTCATTTATCATTTCTTTTTAAATCTTGCTGCTGCAGGTATTGAAAATGATGACATGATGATGGTTATGGTGCTGATGTTCGCCGTTTGTTGATTGCCCTTTCACATCTATTTCAGAGTCACATCATGTTATCCGGCGCTGACACAGACTCCTTTCATTCAGGAAGTCTATTTAGGCATCTATTGGCTGGCCATGAGTAACTCCATGCACAATCCGATTATCCACTGCTGGAGGAACTCAAGGTATGTATATTCAACTTTACAAATGCCAGTCATGCAGTCGACACGTTTTCAATTCAAAGGGGTATGTGACATACACATAAAAACGTTTTCTTTCGCTTGGCAGGGCAGGATAGATGTGAAGTCATTTTTTTTTTAACTGAGCGCCGAGCAAAGTCAAATTTATGCAGTTTTGTGCTATTGGGAAAATTTAAATTCGTTTAAAAGAAGGAATGCGTAAGTCTCAGCCCTGTATATGAACTTGTGAAAATTTACTAGAACCTTGTAATTGGTTTTCATTTTATGAACGATTGTATGGACGAATTTCTGACCGAACAGCTCCATCAATTTTTTTTTATTATTTTACCCCTTTAGTTGTAACCTCTGCCTAACACATATCAAATACTTAGCTAAATTATTGGCAGTACTGAGAGTTCAATTCGAAGAATTTATAATAGAATAAAATACTTATTATCTTGCTCACAAAGACTCTATTGTTTAACTCCAATCCTTCAATCACGATTATTTCACACAGTATCATACATTTACTTTCTTACTTCCCCAAATTGTGCGTATATTCATTATATACATTAGGGCTTCCTTTTTTCCCCAAGTTGATTTGTTTAAAACGGCTCCTGAAGTTTCACTTGTAGCCATAAAAAAATCCAATGTAATCAAGCTCATTGTTTTTTATTTAACCCGTGCCTAAATTATTTTACTTTTCCATATACTAATTTACATAGAATTTTTCATCTTTAGCAAAAATTTTTCTATCTCCAGAGCAATGAGATCTACAACTTTAAAAAATTTCTACACTAATACAAAACTTTTCGATCTATACAAAAGTTGTGAATGATTTTTTCATAAAAAAGTTCCTTTAAATATAATACGCAGTTGATGTTAAGCATTAAATGTACTATATTCATATAGTGCACCATGTCGTATGAGCAACACATAGTAATAATCACTTGAATGCTCAAGTGATTTAATACATACATATATAAATCGTACGGTTCATAACTCTTAAAGGAATTGATTTAGAAAAACCATTAAGATCTGTTTTGTAGGCACAGATTATTTACAATAGAATATCACTTTTTAAAAGTAGCAGATTCACTTTCTAATGCAAAATATCAAACATACATGTAAAAAGAAATCTGACTTCGACACGGTTTGTTTTGAAAATGAAAGGCTTTTTTGCATTGAATTCTAAACTAAAACTTTAGCGATCAACTTAAAAATGACTTAACTTAGAGAGTATATGATAATATATAGTATACATTAGTATTGTATTTTGAGTACAATTTATTTTTTATGTCGAAACCAATCAACGTCATTAGTGAACTTAACATTTTGTTACATCCACTGCTTTTTGCGTTTCAATCCATCAGCCCTCTTAGTTTGGTTAAATAGTCTAATGGTTTAAAGACATTTATCGCAATAAATCGCAAGCCTGGCTAAGCACAAATAGGCGAACATTTATTTAAAGGAATTACATGCCGAGCGTGTTGGAGCGAAACTCCCAAATACGAAAAGTCAAACTTATACCGATTTAGGTAATGGTGTTCCATATTGCGAAATTCAAAAAACTTTGAAAGAACCTATATGATGTCAGGCGGTTACATAACAGCAAGCCACAGACTGCTGACGATAAGCTGTTTGGGCCTGATTGTGAGGAATAGCGGAGCTGTGTACCAAAATTGTACAAGAAGTTTTTAAAATGTTGAATAAAAGAAATATTTTGTTAGGGACAACAATGAGCAAAACATGCAATAGTTAAGGTTTGAGTAAAACACCAACGGAGGAAGACTGTTCATAATTCGATAAACATTATATCATTTAGAGAGATTCTTACAAAATTGCATTTTGAGGAATGAAACCATCGGCATTTCATCAAAGCCGCAAATCACCAGTATTTTTGTAATATTTAAGCCACAAATTAGTCGAAATAAGTATAATGTTATGGTTCGAATCACAGATAGAGTAAAGTACAGAAATCAAAAGATTTCTAAATTTGGCACAGCAGCCTTAATTTTTGATTAATAGGGAAGTCACATACGTGATGTTGCAACGACATACAACAATGAGCAAAAAATAAAGCGTTTAATCCAAACTCTTAATTTATTCAAACAATTTTTTCATATGCCAAGACTGCGATTTTTGTAATATTTAAAATTAGTCTATCAACACATACAGAAATCAAAAGATTTAAAACAGAGGTCCACAATGGGAAGCATGATTTTAAAAAGTGAAGCGTTTCAAGCTCTGTTAAAAGTTCATTCCTAAGAATTTAAAGCTATGATTTCTTTAATGTAAGATAGAGAAAAATAAATTTAACGATTTCTATAAGCTAGCTTAATTTTCTAATACTCTCATTGAAACAGCACAATATTGATCTATACTAAGTAAAATTCGAATGCAATGTTCCGAATGCATCATTGTTGACCTGTTAGATATTAAAGGTATTGGGACACTGCGAAGTACTTTAGAGAAGCAACATTAGATATAGCCACAGTATATTCCTTAAAATATTTTATATATTGAGATGCAAAGATAATGTCAAATAGTTGTAAGCTTTTATTGTTACTATTATTCTAAAATCCTTTATACCCTGAACAGTATTTAAGTTATTCACGATGTTTGTAACACCCAGAAAAAAGCGTCAGAGACCCTATAAAGTATAAAAACGTTAACCTCGGTTGCACCGAAGCAACACCTTCAAGGTGTGCATTTAGTAACTATGTGTTCAGTTTGTGGAAGTTATAAGGTAGTAATCCCATCTGAACAATTTTTTCGGAGATTACATTGTTGCCTTAGAAAATAATTTATACCAAATTTCGTGAATATATCTTGTCAAATGTGAAAGTTGTCCATACGAGAACTTGATTCCGATCGTTCAGATTGTATGACAGCTATATGCTATAGTTAACCGACCTGAACAATTTCTTCGGAGATTACATTTTTGCCTTAGAAAATAACATATATCAAATTTCGTGAATATATCTTGTCAAATGTGAAAGTTGTCCATACAAGCATTTGATTCCGATCGTTCAGTTTGTATGGCAGCTATATGTTATAGTGGTCCGATATCGGCCGTTCCGACAAATGAGTAGCTTCTTGAAGAGAAAATGACTTTTGCAAAATTTCAAAACGATCTTTTATAAACTGAGGGACTAGTTCTTATATATATACAGACAGACGGACAGACGGACATGGCTAATTCGACTTTATACTTTATAGGGTCTCCGACGATTCCTTCTTGGTGTTACCACTTCGTGACAAACTTAATATTTTGTTCGGAGTATAATAAGGTTACCCAGAGTAATTATTGAAGTGATTATTGAAGCACAAGTTCGATGTCTATATTAAGTAAACAACCTGTTCATAATTAATTTTCTGTGTCACAATTCGCCAAGTTGTATTCAGTCAACAAGTGTTGAAATGGACCCCTAAATTTTATGTGCATGTTTAGCTCAAATAAATCACCTAACCAATGTCAACTTTCCGTTTTCTAACATAAATGGAATATGTAATAACCGGCAGTCGCTTATTAGTTTTAGCGTATCGTACTTCACAAAACAATACTGCTTTCTATTAAATGTATCTGGAAATAAAAACCTTTGATATTGATATTGGCGATGGCTGTTTTTTACAGACAAAATTGCTAAATTTAAGTGCTACAAATCTCAACGGGTTTCCATTATCGGTAGTAACGAATCACCTCTAAATTTCAAACTTCTACTTGTATATGATTATAATCGTGCAACATGCTGCTAAAGAGTATAATACAAGGTGCGTTCCAAACTAATCAGAACTTAAGAAACAGAACAAATGGTTTTTTCGGCAAAATCAGTTTATTTTATTCAAAACAATCTCCTTCTGCTTCAATATAGCTTTTTGCATGGTCCAAAAGCATGTCGAACGAGTGTTTTAGCTCGTTGGCCGGTATGGCCGCCAGTATGCCGTTGCAAGCCTTTCGAATGGCCTCTACGTGTGCATATCGCTATCCTTTCATGGGCAAATGCATTATTCCAAAAAGAATGAAGTCGCTGGCCAATCAACTGAATACGGGAGTGGTTAATGGTTAAAATGATTTTTTGGGCAAATAATCGTCCTTCGAATGGGTTCTGAGAAATTTTTGGTCGTAACTTTTGATGAATTCACGCACAGTTTCGATGGAATTTCTGATGATCACGGATTTTTATTGGCCCACATGTTGATCGTCATTTATGTCCTCGCGACCACTTTGAAAACGTTGAAGACACTCCTACACTCTGCCGGG
>NC_065919.1:41919526-42017434 GCF_024586455.1 Bactrocera neohumeralis
GCAAAAGTCGAACTGAAGGATGGTACCCGAATTAGCAGCCTTACGCCGGTAGCCCGATGGTCCCACGAATCATTCGCAACAGGAAAATGTGTAAATATGAGCTGCGCTATTAAAACAAGTGAAATAAGGAGTGTATGCAAAGGTATTGACGTAAATGCTGGAAGATGTGTTCTTGATACTCAATTTGCTACTAAAAATGAAATGAATTTCGCAGACTTACTTAATTGTTAATTGTTTGAGTTACTTAAATTTTTAGCTCCGTACTCAAGTTAGATACATACGTGTATTGCAAGGGTGACCAATTTTGAGGTCTCTCACTTTTTAAAGAAAAAGCACAACTAACCAAAATTTTTTTATGGGAATGCTTTCATTATTACCCAAATGAATATTATTTTACTTATTTTGAAGATTTTCTTCAAAGTTGGCCGCTGCAACGTCTCAGACGGGTCTTATTTTTGACAACCCATTCGAGCTTATTGGTAATTTACAAAATGACGCCGATTTTTCTCCACCAGCCCACAAACCGCAGTAGCGCTGGATGAAATGGCAGGATCTTTGAATCTCTCAGATTGTTTCGTCCCAAATGCACAAATTTTGCTATTTTACATAACCATTAAGCTAGAATCTGACTCATCGCGGAACAAAATTTGAACGGAAAACGTTGGATCTTCTAGGAACTTTTCAAGAGCCCATAGAGCGAAACGGTGTCACTTGGGACGGTCGAGTTTCAGTTCTAGCACAAATTGTATTTTGCACGATTTTAGACGAATTTCCTTATTGGAAATAAGTAAATCCTTTATTGCTTTATTTGACACATAATTAAATCAGTCCAGTACAGACCGGGAGAGATGTTACCAATTCTTAGCCATACTTAAATTTAAACCCTTAAAGTGACTTTTCCAAAAATTACACGTTGAACCAAAATATTAATTTTAGATAGTTCGTTAACTCTGGAATTCAAAAAGAAATCTAATATCGAATTGATTATCTATCCACTTATATTTCAAAAGCAAGAAAATCCAACCACAAACAGTTTTTCTCCAAAATAGATACAAACATAATCACAAACTCTTCTATGGTGCCGTACCTGAACGGATGCCTTGAAAGAGAGCACGCTCCGAGATTTTAATATAAATAACACAATATTCCCTCTACAAGAAATGAGTTTTTTAAGTACTTGCTTTAATCAGTCAGAATATATACTTCCAATTCCTTCTTTGCCCTAAAACGAAATGCTATTTTATTGCCCACCAGTAGCATTTCAACTTGCTTAAAAAACAACAAACAATTGTACAACAATATTTCCGTTCAATTTCCCTCTTGCGAGTGCAAATAACTCAGCAATTATTTAAATGCCCAACCAATTATATTTTTCATTAGCTCTGTACTTAATTTTACATTTCGGCAAAATCACAAATCCCAAAGCAATAAGTCGGACGCTTATGATAAATACGAAATTTATTTGTAAACAAAATTACCCAAATACAAATGTAAGGGTCGCCATAAATTTTGGAAAGAATATACTAAATCCTCGCTCAATTTCTTTTGTCCTTTTACTTTCGTTTACAGTTACAATATCGTTTTCATGATTCTCACGTATATACTGCCCATCATTTCGATGACGGTCACTTATTCACGAGTCGGCATTGAACTTTGGGGCTCAAAGACGATTGGAGAGTATACGCCCAGACACGTGTAGATTGTTCAAAGTAAGCGGAGGGTGAGTAAAAGTCACTAAATATAATAAATATTACTATAAAATAATGCCGATCATTACGTGTCATTTCAAATGAAAGCACATTTTTTAGCGAAATTGTCTTCATTCGTTGAGGTTTTTCCTTTTAATTTCCTCGGGAATTGTTGCTTCAACAACTTTTTTTATACTCTTGCAACAAGTTGCTACATGGTGTAACCTAACGGTGGTTAGTAGTATCATTTAAGACTAATCGAGATAAATTTAGAATTTTACATATACATTGTGGCAAAAAAGTACCCGGATATTGTAAATGAAGACTTATTATTCATGAGTATTTCAAAGTAATCCCAACCAGATGTAATACATTTATGCCATCTAGTTTTCTAGTCCTTGAAACACTTTTTGAAATAGCAAGAAAAAATCACATGAAGCCAAATCAGGTGAAGACGGTGATTAATCGATGGTTTTCATTGCGTTTTTAACTTTAAATTCTGTCATAATTGTGGCTTAATGCGATGATGCAGTATCATCGTGTAAATTCCACAATTCAGGCCGTTTTCAATGAATGTTCTCACACAAACGCCTCAACACGATAAAATATTTGGAACTCCTTATTGACCGTCTATCCCTCCGGCAAATTCATGATGCGACAAACCACGAATATTGAAAAAATCAATGACAAACAGTGAGCATCAGAATGATTTGATCGGCTTTGGCGTGTTTTTTTTTTTTGTTTACGATGATTGTTGACTTGTTTGGATGTAAACTCATAAAACCATGTCTCATTGGCAATTATAATGCTCTCCATGAATGTGGGACCGGAATTCGAAATATCAAGGATAACCAAAGAGACCAGTTCACGGTGTTCTTTTTGAAAACAATTAGCTTTGTAGGGACGAGTCGAGCAAGAACGAGTTTAATACCCGAAATTTCCACAAAAACATTCAAACGGAAACGCGAGAGATGTCGAGCTCTCTTGCTATCTCTCTAACCCTTGCCTGATGATTTTCAAGCATCATATCCTTCACTTTTGTAATATTTTCATCAGTTGAAGAGGTCGAAAGTCACACTTTACAGTATAAAAATCAAACATCTATGAAGTTGTCTGATTAAAAATTTGCAGAAACATTGCTCTCAAGATATTTCATTTTACTCCCAAAAACGTTCGAAGTCGGAGCATAACTTTTCAAGAACCCAGACACCAAATACATGGATCAGAGTGCAATGGCTGAGTTTTTACCGAACAAGTCGATCAATCAGTGAGGTCTAGTATTGAAATTCGGAACGACTTGCTAGCCCCTATATACCTTATTTGATTTGGTGATGAGAACAAGCTATAGGATCGGGTTCATTTTTCATTGAACAGAGAGCACTAAAATTTAATTCTGGAGAACAGATGTATTTGGCCGTATTTCACAAAGAAAGAATTAAATATTCAGTATGTATTTCAACTGCTTCAAATCCGGTAATGCAATCATCAGAAGTGGCTACATCTGGCGATTACACATTATATGTGCCAGTATTCATACATACAACCAACTAATTTATAAAACCTGATACCTTCATATACGATATTCGTTTGATATTTTCATTGAGCTCATATTACTAGCTGCTTTCATGGAATTTGGTTATGTTTCTGTCATTTATCATTTCTTTTTAAATCTTGCTGCTTCAGGTTGTGAAAATGATGACATGATGATGGTTGTGGTGCTGATATTCGCCGTTTTTTGATTGCCCTTTCACATCTATTTCAGAGTCACATCATGTTATCCGGCGCTGACACAGACTCCTTTCATTCAGGAAGTCTATTTAGGCATCTATTGGCTGGCCATGAGTAACTCCATGCACAATCCGATTATCCACTGCTGGAGGAACTCAAGGTATGTATATTCAAGTTTACAAATGCCAGTCATGCAGTTGACACGTTTTCAATTCAAAGGGATATGTGACATACACATAAAAACGTTTTCTTTCGCTTGGCAGGGCAGGATAGATGTGAAGTCATTTTTTTTTAACTGAGCGCCGAGCAAAGGCAAATTTATGCAGTTTTGTGCTATTGGGAAAATTTAAATTCGTTTAAAAGAAGGAATGCGTAAGTCTCAGCCCTGTATATGAACTTGTGAAAATTTACTAGAACCTTGTAATTGGTTTTCATTTTATGAACGATTGTATGGACGAATTTCTGACCGAACAGCTCCATCAATATTTTTATTCTTTTACCCCTTTAGTTGTAACCTCTGCCTAACACATATCAAATACTTAGCTAAATTATTGGCAGTACTGAGAGTTCAATTCGAAGAATTTATAATAGAATAAAATACTTATTATCTTGCTTACAAGGACTCTATTGTTTAACTCCAAGTGATTGAAGGATTATTTCACACAGTATCATACATTTACCTTCTTACTTCCCCAAATTGTGCGTATATTCATTATATACATTAGGGCTTCCTTTTTTCCCCAAGTTGATTTGTTTACAAACGGCTCCTGAAGTTTCACTTGTAGCCATAAAAAAAATCCAATGTAATCAAGCTCATTGTTTTTTATTTAACCCGTGCCTAAATTATTTTACTTTTCCATATACTAATTTACATAGAACTTTTCATCTTTACAAAAATTTTTCTATCTCCAGAGCAAAGAGATCTACAACTTTAAAAAATTTCTACACTAATACAAAACTTTTCGCTCTATACAAAAGTTGTGAATGATTTTTTTCATAAAAAAATTCCTTTAAATACAATACGCAGTTGATGTTAAGCATCAAATGTACTATATTCATATAGTGCACCATGTCGTATGAGCAACACATAGTAATAATCACTTGAATGCTCAAGTGATTTAATACATACATATATAAATCGTACGGTTCATAACTCTTAAAGGAATTGATTTAGGAAAAAAAACCATTAAGATCTGTTTTGTAGGGCACAGATTATTTTACAATAGAATATCACTTTTTAAAAGTAGCAGATTCACTTTCTTAATGCAAAATATCAAAACATACATGTAAAAAGAAATCTGACTTCGGCATGGTTTGTTTTGAAAATAAAAGGCTTTTTTGCATTGAATTCTAAACTAAAACTTTAGCGATCAACTTTAAAAATAACTTATACCCTATTGTACATATACGTATATGTATGAATATATAGTATACAGATTCGTGCTTTAGAATTTCTGTCTATATGTATCTTCTTTCTCTGTCCTAGTACAATTTATTTTTTATGCCTCAACGTTCAATCAACGTCAAAGTTGAACTTAACATTTTGTTACATCCACTGCGTTTTGCGGAATGCGCTCAGATCCATAAACCCTCTTTAGTTTAAGTTAAATAGTTACCTAATAGAACAGTTAAAGAAAACAAGCGGAACCGAATTTTCGCAATAAATCGCTTAAGCCTTGGCTAAGCACAAATAAATGAGTTCAGAACACCGGTATTCACAGCTTTGGGACAAAGTTTTAATTAAAGCAGTTTCAAGTACGGATACCGCAGCGTTTTCAGCGAAACTCCCAAATACGAAAGTCAGACAACACTGAGTGATTAATAAAAGAGCATGTTCCATAGTGCGAAATTCAAAAAACTTCTTGAAAAGAACTCTATATGATGTCAGGCGGTTACATAACAGTGAAGCCACAGACTGCTGACGATAAGGTGTTTGGAATGCCTGACGTTGTGAGGAATAAACGTCGAAGGCTGTGTATAATAAAATTGTATAAGTAAAATGTTTTTAAATTTTTGGCAATTTTATAATTAAGAATAAAGAAATATTTTGTTAGGACTTTTCTAACTTTATATATTATAAATTTTTCGAATAAATGGACATGCAGAGTAGTTAGAGTTTTGAGTAAAACACAACGGAGGAAGACTCGGTTGAACTAAATTCGATAAACATTATATCATCGGAGAGAGGATAATTAATACATTAGTATTGCATTTTGAGAAATAGTCGAAACCATTACCATTAGTGTAATTGGGCACAGCATCGTGTTTCAATCCATCACCAGTATTCTGGTTTGGTAATGACATTTATGTGCAGCCACAAATTAGGCGAAATTTATTTAAAGGAATTACATGCCGAGCTGTTGGAACGAATCACAGATAGAGTAAAGTACAAACTTATACCGATTTAGGTAATGGTTTACTTATTGCAGTTTGACGAAATCCGCTGTAGCGCACACAGCAGCCTTAACGCAGTTTTTGGGATTAATAGCGGAGCTGTCACATACAGAAGCAAAATGTTGCAACGACATACAACAATGAGCAAAAAAATAGTAAGACCCTGTTCATAATTTTCAAACTCTTAATTTATTCTTCAAAATCTATGACGTTTTTCCCGCAGCAGAGGTATCGGCATTTCACCAAAGCCGCAAAGATTTTTGTAATATTTAAAATTAGTCGAGATAAATACAATGTTATGTTCAACACGATCATTACAGAAATCAAAAGATTTCTAAATTTGGTACAGAGGTCCACAATAATGGGAAGCACCTGTGATTTTAAAAAGTGGGCGTTTCCAAGCTCTTTAATGTAAACAATTCATTTGCCATGACTGCGAAAACTTTCCCACCTTTAAAAGTGGATGCATGAGTGAAGATTGTACTCGTTAAAAGTTTTCCAAGAATTTAAAGCTATGATTTCTTTAATGTAAGATAGAGAAAAATAAATTTAACGATTTCTATAAGCTAGCTTAATTTTCTAATACTCTCATTGAAATTACACCACCACGTAAAATGATCTATATCAATTAAGAATTAAAATTCGAATGCACTCTTTTACTGTTCCGAATGCATCATTGTTGACTTGTTAGAGATTCAAGGTATTGGGACACTGCGAAGTACTTTAGGAGAAGCAACATTAGATATAGCCACAGTATATTCCTTAAAAATTTTATATATTGAGATGCAAAGATAATGTCAAATAGTTGTAAGCTTTTATTGCTACTATTATTCTAAAACTTTTTATACCCTGAACAGGGTATATTAAGTTTGTCACGATGTTTGTAACACCCAGAAAGAAGCGTCAGAGACCCTATAAAGTATATATATAAATGATCAGTATGTTGAGCTGAGTCGATTTAACCATGTCCGTCTGTCCGTCCGTCTGTATATATACGAACTAGTCCCCTTTTAAGATATCCTTTTAAAATTTTACAAACGTCATTTTCTCTTCAAGAAGCTGCTCATTTGTCGGAACTGCCGATATCGGACCACTATAATATATAGCTGCCATACAAACTGAACGATCGGAATCAAGTTCTTGTATGGAAAACTTTCACATTTGACAATGTATCTTCACCAAATTTGGTATAGATTATTTTCTAAGGCAATAATGTAATCTCCGAAGAAATTATTTAGATCGGTTAACTATAGCATATAGCTACCATACAAACTGAACGATCGGAATCAAGTTCTTGTATGGAAAACTTGCACATGAAGAGAAAATGACGTTTGCAAAATTTCAAAAACGATATCTTAAAAACTGAGAGACTAGTTCGTATATATACAGACAGACGGACAGACGGACATGGCTAAATCGACTCAGCTCGACATACTGATCATTTACATATATATATGTATATTTTAGAGGGTCTCCGACGATTCCTTCTGGGTGTTACAAACTTCGTGACAAACTTAATATACTCTGTTCAGGGTATAATAAGGTTATCGCAGAGTAATTATTGAAGTGATTATTGAAGCACAAGCTTCGATGTCTATATTAAGTCAGCAACCTGCTTCATAATTAATTGTTCTGTGTCACGAATTCGCCAAGTTGTATTCAGTCAACAAGTGTTGAAATGGACCCGGCTGAATTTATGTGCATGTTTAGCTCAAATACATCACGCTAACTGAATGTCAACTTTTCCGTTTTCTAACATAAATGGTGAATATGTAATAACCGGCAGTCGCTTATTATGTTTTAGCGTATCGTACTTCACAAAACAATACTGCTTTCTATTAAATGTATCTGGAAATAAAAACCTTTGATATTGATATTGGCGATGGCTGTTTTTTACATACAAAATTGCTAAATTTAAGTGGTACAAAAGTTAATGGTTAAAATATGATTTTTGATCAAATAATCGTCCTTCGAATGGATTCTGAGAAATTTTTGGTCGTAACTTTTGATGAATTCACGCACAGTTTCGATGGAATTTCTGATGATCACGGATTTTGATTGGCCCACATGTCGATCGTCATTTATGTCCTCGCGACCACTTTGAAAACGTTGAAGACACTCCTACACTCTGCTACGGGATAGGCAATCATCGCCATTAACTTGTTTCATCAATTGAAACGTTTCGGTAACAGTTTTACCAATTCTAAAACAAAATTTAATGTTAGCCCTTTGTTCGAAGCTCATTTTCGGACCAATAACACAAACATACTGACACTTAAAACGCAATAACTTCACTTCCAATCAATGAAATGTCATGAAATTCTCACTGGACAATCGATAAAGATAGCAGATTCTAACGCACCAGTCGACATATAGATGGCGTCACCAGGGGTCGCTGGATTCTAATCGAGATATAGGGTTATTAATATATAAAGGATTAGAATGAGGAGAGGAGTTGAGGGTCACTTTCTGCATATCCGTTCGTCCGTTCGTCCATACAATCTGTAACTTGAGTAAAAATTAAGACATCTTGATAAAACTCGGTTCACATGTTCTTTGGCGAATTAAGATATACTACATATGTAAATCTCTAATTTAGTACAGTCGATTGCAATAGCAAGGGGTGCCATGTGGGCTCAAAAGTTTGAAAAAAGGGACGTGATCCCGCCCTCTAATAGGTATACAATGTATAATGTATATTTCTCCAAAATCACTAAAGCTTCCAAATTCACTTAGATCAAATCCTATAAGAACCACATGGCTCAATAGGGATTCACCGGGAAATGTGTCAAAATTGGAAGATTGGATGTTCTATGTAATTGCAAAAATGTGCGCAATCGGACTTCAACTATGTTTATTTCCCATATAAGACAATTTAAAATTTTATTTGGTTCTTTCATTTTCCACTACTCGAATCAAGCACCAATGAGTATATCCGGTTAAAACGTTGCACAAATAGTAACTTTATGATCCTTGTATGCCATCTCAGGTATAGAAATTGTCAAAATCGAATCATAGCTATTAAAGCCCCTGGTACTAGAAATGTAAACCCCAGAGACTTTGGCCGACTTTCTACCGATAATATTGGTCAATGTATGGAAATTAGGAGAAAATTCATAGATCAAATAGGTCAGTAATGTCAAAATTGCCTAATACTACCTCTGAATAAAAGAGTACAAAATTTCTGTAGAGCATACGCTCTTAAATAAAAATGAATTTTATTCGTATTTTAAGAATTCGACGAAATTGTAAATGTTGATGTTATAAATTATAATGTTAATCTAAGTGAATGTCGAAAACCAGGCGGCGAGTATAAAATTCCGAAAAAGGCGACAGCCGATGCGTGTGTTGTGCGTTGGTATTCTCATCGAAAGTGTTGAATCTGCTCAGGGGTCATCCTTTATGTTGAGCGGGTTCATGCACAAGTGTGGTGAGTTGTGTTTTGTACGAATGTGATGTCATTGACTATGGTCGTTTCCAAGTTGTCCCCAGATGCGGTGGATTGGTGATCATGTGGTGTATACAGTGTTTTTGTTAGGGTGCGTCATTTTATCCCGGGTAGAGCTGGGGGATGCTTAACTCATTTAAACAACCTCTATTTCCTGACAACTAAAACGCAATTTCAAACTTCGAGATGGCTTTATACCTTATATATCTGTCAGTATGTAAAATATCTCAGCAAAATTAACTGAAAGAAAATATTTGATACCCTATAATTTAGTGGGGAATATAATTTAAATTCGCGAAAACCCCTCACATTCCCTTGTAATAATGAAAAAAAACAGCCGTAAATCGGACTGTAACCACACCTACTTCCCATATGACCCAATTTAAGTTCCACTTGATTCTTTCACTTTCCAGTACACAAATCACAAGGTAATTAATATATTGGGAAAAAATTTCTTTAAAGTATCCCAAGCTCATAACCAAGAATTGTCTAAATCTTACTAAAACTGCTCAATTCCCTAGATACCGAATATTTGGGCCTCAGTACCCATAGTTGACTTTTGACAAAAAATATGGTATTTGAAATTTGGAGGAAATTCTTTCCTGATGGTATGTCTGTGTGTTTTACAAATATGTTAAATCGTATTAATACTTTCCTTAGCCGATACTACTCTTGTAGAAGATGGTACCTTCTGTATTTAGTTCTACACCTCCATTTTTTTCTCAAGAAGTAGGTTGAAGAAGTCACAGTAAAAGTAGTCGCCTTGTCTGAAACGTCGTTTCATATCGAACGGCTCGGAGAGATCCCTCCCGATCATGAGAGAGCTTTAGGTGTTGCTCAACGTCAGTTTGAAGAACCGTATTATTTTTGCGGGGACACCAAATTCACACATTGTGGCATAACGGCAGATTATCAAAAACAGCTTTGAAATCGACGAAGAGGTGGTGTGTGTCGATTCTCTTTTCACGGGTCTTTTCCAAAATTTGGCGTATGGTGAATATCTGGTAGGTTGTTGATTTTCCAGGTCTAAAGCCATACTGACGGTGGCCTTTAATATTTCACACATCGATAGAACCTTATACGCGATGTTGAGGAGGTTTATACCACGGTAGTTGGGGCAGATTATGGGGTCTCCTTTTTTTAGATTGGGCATCAGTCACTGGATCACCTCTGGAGGTTTTACAAGAGTATGGTCCGATCTTGAAAACTTCTGTTAGTCGCCGCATCTTTTCGTAGAATTTTCGAGCATTAAACTGTCGGCTAGATTGTCAAACTCTTCATACTCACCCATTTTGGCTTTTCTTTTCCCGTCTGCAAATGTGTCTCGCTTCCCTCTTCAGCTCTCGGTATCTATCCCATCCCGCACGTGTAGTGGTCGATCGTAACGTTGCGAGGTAGGCAGTTTGTTTTCTCTCCGCTGCGACACTGCACTCCTTGTCGTACCAGCTGTTCTTTTGCACTTTCCGAAAACCAATGGTTTCGGTTGCAGCTGTACGTAAGGAGTTTGAAATGCCGTCCCACAGTTCCCTTATACCGAGTTGTTGACGAGTGCTCTCAGAGAGCAGGAGTGCAAGCCGAGTAGCAAATCGTTCGGCTGTCTGTTGTGATTACAGCTTCTCGACGTCGAACCGTCCTTGTGTTTGTTGACGTGCGTTTTTTGTTGCACAGAGGTGGGTGCGAATCTTGGCTGCAACAAGATAGTGGTCCGAGTCGATATTAGGACCTCGGAGCGTACGCACGTCTAAAACACTGGAGACGTGTCTTCCGTCTATCACAACATAGTCGATCGGGTTGGAAGCTTTTCGATCCGGAGGCAGTCAGTTGGCTTGATGAATTTTCTTATGCTGGAATCTAATACTACACGTAACCATATTTCGGGCCCCTGCGAAGTCGATCAGCCTCAACCAATTTGGGGATATTTAATCAGTGAGGCTGAACTTACCGAGCTTTTTACGTGGCGGGTCCCAAACCCAGCGCTGCACCCTATGTAGGGGAAGTTTCGCCTTCTCACTTTAGCTCGCCTTCGAAGGGATGTTCTTAGGCTACCCAGAGGATACTTGGTCAAAGACCGGAAGTCGTGAGCTGCTTGAGCCATATGTAAAAGAATCGTTTCTGGCCACTCCCAAATGAATGGCGATCAGAGAACTTTCCTCACTTGCGTGAACTTCTACACATGACTCTATCCTCCAATTTCAGGTTCGCATAGACAATGTTTTGTATAGTTTGCATCCTCTCAAAAATGGTATACCACAAAGCTCGCCACTATCGGTGATGCTTTTTATTATATCTTTTGACAAATTAACTGAGATATGCCTTAAAAAAGCATTAAAGGCATTAAACTCAAACTTATGTTACTACTTAAGCATGTTTAAATTAGCTCACGTGCACTATACCCTAATTCCTGACTTGCAAGCTGTGGGGCATATAAGCCTATGAGCTTTTATGACAACATTTATTACACTCTAATCGCCAAAAAGTCTAAACTTTAAGTTACCTTTATATTCTGATATGCAGATGAACTTAATTTGAATAAATAATAACAGCATACAACTCTGTATAAACGTAGCTGCGTGTAAATAATTTTTAAGAGAGTCTGCAATAATTTCGCTTGTGGTTTAATTTTAAGTTATGGCCTAAAAGATGTTAACCATCATGTTATCAATAGACCAAGCTGTTACAATTCCACTGGAAAGAGTGACGATAAAGGAAGTGTTGGGAACTGCTTTCTGTAGGCGTAATCACCAAGAAGCCTGTTGAAGAAGTTATAGATTTCGAATAAATTTTCTGCATTCAAATTATCAATTTTATGTTGGCGTACACGGAATAATCTTTTTTAATTACCAGTGCGTTTTGTTGAGTATTCAGCTTTCGAATGATACTATTTTCTTTTTTTTACAACGTTTGGAAGCAGGTTGTCCACAGAACGAAGAAACTGTCGAAACAGCTCACTTCACCCGATAAACTAGACCGAAGAAGACGAAGACAATTCAATCAACACGGGAATTGATATTCACCTATTATGATATTCAGAAGGTGTGATCTATATAGACCACATGTAAAAAGGGAAATGTCATAGGAATCCGAGTTTTTGGACTGATTGCAATTTTAAGAAAGTCACTCGCTCGCCAGAAATTTGAATCGAATAAGAAGGTAATAGATTTTATAGTGGTCTTGTTTGAAGGGTTCCGAACTGAGTCGAATATATATTTTTCACAACTTTCGCTTTTAGTTTTGTAAAGTTAATACTGATGAGACCGTCTCCGTAATCTTAACGAGCAACTCAGTCTTAAGTCAACAATTTTTCACCCAACAATTTTACATTAATTATAATTTGTATTTTCTAATGTTCAAAAAACACTCTACTAAAGTATTTTAGTAATTACTGAGTAGTAAACATTTCCACCTTCCATTCAGCGATTATACTAAATAAGTATAATTTTATGAGTATTCAGTACACCTTATACATAAGTACTCGCTAAATTGAAAAAATGAAATATGAGGGATGATAACGGCACTGTGAAACATAGTTAATCGCGTTATTTAATTAAATAATTCAGATATGTACATAAAATACCGAAGGATAAAGAAAACAATCCTACGCAAATTAATACTTTGAAATTTCGAAATACTTAGGCAAACACTTTGAAATATGAAAGTTTACGAAGGCTTAGTTATGACACTTTATAGGTAAACAAAATAATTGGGAGCCAAGGTCGGTACTCATCATGATATCGACAAGTTACAGCTTGCACTGTAAACAAAATGACAGACATCACCAAAATGCAATATACATTTTGCGCCAAACAACCGTTATGTGAACAAAACTATAATACTCTCGAAAAAATAAACACTAAAAATACTCGTTATTTAATTAAATAAAAATAAATAAAGAAAACAATCCTACGCAAATTAATGAAATTTCAAAATACTTAGGCAAACACTTTGAAATTTATTTGAAGGGTAAACAAAATACAACAAACTCATCAAAAACGAATATTTTTGCCCAGAAGTGAGGGTGAGGAAGATAAAAACAAACACTAAAAAAAATACAAAAATTTTGATTTCACAAATACGCACTTTTTCTGCAAAACAATTTTGATTTCACACTTTTTTTCGATACAATTATTTTACTTTTTTAGAAAGCATATTAGCTAAAACTTTAACCAATCAAATAAAATAACTACAAATTTCCTTCATAGAACAAATTTATTTATGAAAATACATAGTCAAATGTGAAAGTTTTCCATACAAGAACTTGATTACGATCGTTCAGTTTGTATGGTAGCTATATGCTATAGTTAACCGATCTGAACAATTTCTTCGGAGATTACATTGTTGTCTTTGAAAATAACATATACCAAATTTCGTGAATATATCTTGTCAAATGTGAAAGTTTTCCATACAAGAACTTGATTCCGATCGTTCAGTTTGTATGGCAGCTATATATTATAGTGGTCCGATATCGGCAGTTCCGACAAATGAGCAGCTTCTTGAAGAGAAAATGATGTCTGCAAAATTTCAAAACGATATCTTAAACACTGAGGGACTAGTTCGTATATATACAGACAGACGTACATGGCTAAATCGACTCAGCTTAACATACTAATCATTTATGTATATATATATTTTATAGGGTCTCCAACGCTTCCTTCTGGGTATTACAAACTTCGTAACAAACTTAATATACCCTGTTCACGGTAAAAAATATATGTTTGTCGCTAAGTAAACAAACTAAGATTGCCGTTGTGAAACCCGTTTTCAGTTGATCGAGGCGATAAAACGAAATTCGCTGAAGAAGCTAAAGGCCATTCCAAGAATGCTTATGAAAAGTGTTTCAATGACTGGAAAAATCGTTGGCATAAAAGTATTACACAAGATGGGGATTACTTTGAAGGCGAACAAATAAATATTAATAAATAATTAAATATTTTGCGTTTTATTACAATTTCTGGCTACTTTGTTTAAGATAACTACTGTATCTAAAATATTCCGATGTCAACCGTAGCTAACGCGGATGGTGGTCACAACAAATGAAGGTAGCCTGCTAGCTTACAAGTACATATATTGAATATTGACGTGGCGCTCAGGCCAATTGACGAAACGAATGTTACGCGCTTTAGCGGGAATCAGATGTTTGAGTGTAGACTTCTCAGGGGTGGTATGTTGTGTCAATACATATTTGACCTAAATCAGATCATTCTAATTAAGTATGCTATGTTAATTGAATGCAAATAATGAATATTATTTTACTATACTTAAAATAGTATCTCGTATTGGCGATTCAACAGCTTTGAACATTATCGACCCTCATACGCACCGTCACACAATACGCTATTTAAGACAAAGTACGTTTATATAACCGCATGTCGTTTTAGAACGGATGGAATATGGACTTTGCCATGCCAACGTCTAATTGTTCATTTGTTTATGCGCCAAATTTTCAATTTTTCTTCTACAACCCGCTTTTGCCTTTTCTCTATTGCAGCGACGATGACATATCATTCATTCTAGCGTTATAGCGCCAAGTCCTGTGGTCGATACTATTCGCAGCATGGTTTTTGGTGGTAACAGGAGTAAATTTAATTGTCGTTTTAGTTGTTATGACAACGAAAAAATGCGAATTGTTACCAATTATTTCGCAGGTGAGTTCTGGTGGATACATATAATTAATGCAAACAATAAATTAATGGCATAATAAAATACGCGAACACGGGTTTTAATCTGATTTTGAGTTCATATACATATGTACATATAGCCGTTGACAGCTAATTAGAAACGCTCCCTTTTTTGTAGGTGGCTGATGAGTATAATGATAAAAAATCTTAATATACCGTTATTTATATTCTTAAAAGTCTTGCATTATTCGTGCTACTCTATTAACTACTAAATTTACTCTGTTTTGTAGCTCAGAAGTTAAAATTCTTTCATTTTTTCCCAAATGGTAAATGCGTTAGAAGGTGAATTAAGTGCGACATAGAAACAGTTGAAATAATATTATTGATTTCTGGTAAGGGTGTGTTTTAAAGTTGTGGTTTAAAATATATTAAAATGTAATATTCAAGTTTTTAATGAGTAAACGCGTAAAAACAAATTTCGAATCAGGTCAAATGTTCAAAAGAAGTTTTTTTCAATGCCCTTAAGCATATAAAGAATTTTAAAACTATTTCCAACGTTGCACGCAAAGAAAAAACCCGAAAAACTTCAACAGAAATATACCGCAGAATTACTACCATTTCCCGAGGAGACCCAAAAAAAGAGTTCCACTGGCATTCTACATAAAATTCAAGACGAATATAATGTCCAAATATCCAAGAAAACAATTGCCCGGCGTTTAGTCGAATTTGGATGTCACGGCAGAACAGCACGCATGAAACCACTTCTAACTAAAATTCAAAGGAAAGACTGTGTAGACTTTTCCAACGCCTATTGAACTTGGACAACAAATAAATGGAAGTATGTTGTTTGGAGCGATGTAACAAAATAAATCGCTTAGATCCTGATGATCGAAGGTATGTTTGCCGACCAATCTAACAAGAATTTGATCCTCGCTATGTTTCACGCGTAGTGAGGCATGGTGGAGGATCAATCATGGTGGGAATTTTTTTCCTGGGGTGGTGTAGGTCCGCTCCATATGATTGATGGAATTTTAAATAAGGAGAAATACGTCCACATCCAAAAAAATGTCATTCTGCCATGGACTTTGCCTGTTATATGGAAATTCCAACCAAATAACAATCCAAAGCACATGGCAAAGTCAACACAAAAGTTTTTTGTTGAAAATTCCATGAATGTTTTGGAGTGGCCTGAAGAGAACACATCTCTGTTGATGTTAAAAAAGCTGGAGGTACCAAAAATATCACAAATATGCATGTCCTTTTTGATGAAATTAGGACGGCATGGCAAGCAACACTGTCAGAATCTTATAACGCCAATTCGCAATTAATGTGAACGATGTTAAACTAAAGGGGTTAAGCAACAAAATACTAACTGAAAGTAAGCAATCTTTTTTAATAGCAGTATTTTTTGCTTATAAAATATTTTCGTTTCTAATTAGTTGTCGCATTCAAATCGTTGATTCCACAAATTTTTATTAAAATCTTCAAAAAAAAAAAAGGATTTTTAATTAAAAATTTTACTATTAAAGTTTAAGTTTAAAGTAAGTTTCAATTAAATAAGTGAAAAAACGGTAAAAATAAGTGATTTATTCGAAAATAATTTCATTTACTTTCATTTTATGAAGCTACTTTTGTCACGCATTCGTCGTGCTCGGCCACAATACCGGGAGGCAGGGTCCTGGCGCCTGTTGCACGATAATGCGCCGTGTCATCGGTCGACGCTTGTCACTGATTTTTTGACAAAAAACTCCATATTAACCATTAATCACTCACCCTACTCACCTGATCTGGCACCCTGTGATTTTTACCTATTTGGAAAACTTCATTTGCCCATGATAGGACACTGGTTTCACGACATTTCAGCTATCCAAAAGGCGACGACCGATATTCTCAAGAGCATTCCGAAAAACGACCTTAAACACTCATTTGAAATGCTAATTGACCGGGATAAACGCTGTATCGAAGCACAAGGAAACTACTTTGAATAAAAAAATATAACTTTTGAAAAATATAAATTTTTTGTTGTTTTTTTTAACAGTCCTGTTTCTTTTCCGACAGACCTTGTATATTGCACTAGAGGTTACCTGTGTTTTACAGTATTTGTGTAAGTGTGAAAAACAGTTTAATAAATTTGTCCTGAACATTTACATGCTTTCCATTGATAGATAAATCGACCGAAATTTCAGGTGCCTTTAAACAATATTCTACACATATACTTAGTCCTGCCATAAGTCCTGTTACAAGTTCAGGCTGTTATAAAAATATTATACATTTCAAACCTTACGTCTGGGACACACCATAATTACACACGCTTATTTATTGCAACGTGCCCCTCATGGTAACTGCCCATTTTGCGACGAAAACGCAACGGTAGAACACATATTAACCGCTTGCCCTATAACTGCAACAATTAGACATGAGATTTTTAATTCAGCCGATCCATTCCAGCTTCTGAATGAGCCCACCGCTAAAAATGTGAATATGATTTATAATTTTCTTAAGGAAAGAGATCTACTTCGACGAATATAAAGATTTATAGCTACTCTGATTAACTCATTAACCCTACTTCCTAAGTACTAATCTATCCTTTCACTTCTATTTTAATATTATCATAACAGACAGCCGAAGGCCTCTGCTGCCAGTGCTGCTAGATATTTATTTGTAGAATATTAAGTATTGTACAAATAATTTATAAAATAAAAAATAAAAATAAATAAATAAATATACATTTCAAAATAAATTAAATTTTATTCGAAATAGTCAACTTTGGGCACAAACCGTAGTCTAATAGATTCAAAGCTGGACTTCCGAATAGAGAATCATGAGCAGTTGTGAAACCACAGAAAGTGCAGAGATGTAACACTCTTGCATGAGACTCCCACCAAACCATTACTCAACTGGTTGATGATCACTTCGAACCCTTGTAATATATCTTTTGCGTCTTTCGAAGTTTTGGTGTAGTCCTTTTTGCTCATTAAACACTGAAACGATGAAGAAGCCGCTTGAGATAAGATTTCATTCTCATGTTGTTCTTCTTAACAACCGCGAAGTCGAACTGAAGGATGGTACCCGAATTGTGTGCTAACCAAGTGATGGTCCCACGAATCATTCGCAACAGAAATATCTAGTAAGTTAGAATATATATGCATAAGTATTAGTGTAATTGTTTGAACATGTGATAATGATGGTCCGATAAGTTTTTATACTCATCGCCCGAAGGCGTAAGCGACGAAATATGGCTTTGTTTTGACCGAAGTTTGTTGGTCCTAGGATTTAAAAAAGACAAAAAAGCATATCGGTCAGCATTTCGTTTCTTATTTTTTAATGCTTGGATGCTGTAAGTTATTATTTTCCTTCAATGGTCCTCTGGTTTAATCGCAATGAAATATGACACCACAGGTACGGACTAGAAAATAAAGAACAGTCGAAACAGAGGACATCACTTGACGAGCCTGCTCCGAAAAACGAGATAGACGATAGCTGTCATTTTCTGTGATTTATAATGTCTGATCTTCGTAACTAACTTATGGCGGAGCAAAACGGTCACATTCAATTGTACTATGCCGAAATTTGAGTCGAATAAGGACGTTATGGCCGCCACGGGGTATAATTTGAACACTAAAAGAAAATTGGATTTTCAGATGGGTTAAAGAAATTAGCTGGGACAAGAATGTCAGGGCAAACAAAGAATTCTTATGGAGAGATATTAGTCAATCGAATTGTGTATAAACAAAGCGCCTTTTCCTGACTGTTAACAAGCCGTACATAATTTGTGATTTTTTCAAAAGAAATAAAGAAAATATTAACTGAGATATTCGAATTGAAAATCAATATAATCAAGGCTACCTTGTCTAAGGTGATGACCAATGACCTTGTGAGTAAATTATATTTTGCATTATCTCTGTATTTAAGTCTACATTTCGGCAAAACTGCAAATCCCAAAGCAGTAAGTCGGACTCTTGTGACAAATACGAAAATGCCCTTTTATTTTCCTTTACAGTTATAATATCGTTTTTATGATTCTCACGTATATGATGCTCATGATTTCGATGACGGCCACTTATTCTCGATACTACATTGAGCTTTAAGACTTAAGGGCAATCGGAGAGTATACGCCTAGACAGACTGAGAGTGCGTAAATTTGTCACTTTATTGATTTTTTTTCTTTCTGCTCGTTTTAGTTATCGCTACCACCGCACATAGAAAATATCAACTAAATTTTTGACAATACTGAGCGATCAATATGAAGAATTTAGAATTGGAAAGAATAAATTTTATTTTGCACACAAAGGGACTATTGTTCAACTCCATTATATTTTTATACGTTTGCTTGAAGCTATTGGTCAATGTGCTCATTCAGTGTATGTAATTGTTCTTCCATCCACAGTATCCGCACAACCGATGTTTTTGTTGGAAAGGCCAAAGTGATTGAAGGATTATTACCCATATGTATTTCACACAGTGTCGTACATTTTATTAGCCATACCAATCTCAAGGAGTTTAAGAATACAGAAGTTCATTTATCTGTAAATACAGGGTTCTCCAATAAAAGTGATATCATTTCTTAAAAGAAAATATATTTTATTTAATTTGTATTAAAATACATAGATGCAATTCTTCTTCTTCTTCTTAATTGGCGTAGACACCGCTTACGCGATTATAGCCGAGTTAACAACAACGCGGTGGAGGTCTTTCCCTTCCTTTGCTTCCCCCGGCGGGTACTGCATCGAATACTTTCAGAGCTGAAGTGTTTTCATCCATCCGGACAACATGACCTAGCAAGCGTAGCCGCTGTCTTTTAATTCGCTGAACTATGTCGATGTCGTCGTATATCTCGTACAGCTCATCGTTCCATCGAATGCGATATTCGCCGTGGCCAATGCGCAAAGGACCATAAATCTTTCGCAGAATTTTTCTCTCGAAAACTCATAACGTCGACTCATCGGTTGTTGTCATCGCCCAAGCCTCTGCACCATACAGCAGGACGGGAATTATGAGCGACTTATAGAGTTTAGTTTTTGTTCGTCGAGAGAGGACTTTACTTTTCAATTGCCTACTCAGTCCGAAGTAGCACCTGATGATATCAATATCATCGGCATACGCCAGCAGCTGTACACTCTTATAGAAGATGGTACCTTCTCTATTTAGTTCTGCAGCTCGAACTATTTTCTCCAGGAGCAGGTTGAAGAAGTCGCACGATAGGGAGTCGCCTTGTCTGAAACTTCGTTTGGTATCGAACGGCTCGGAGAGGTCCTTCCCGATCCTAACGGATCTTTTGGTGTTACTCAACGTCAGTTTACACAGCCGTATTAGTTTTGCGGGGATACCAAATTCAGACATCGCGGCATAAAGGCAATTAAGTTCGGAATATAACATCATTCAAGTTGCCTCCACGACTTCTTTTGCAGAAGAGAATTCGATGAATCCAATTTTCCAGTACTTTTTTTACTAAATCAAGTCGTGTGTCATGAATAGAACGTTCAATATTGGCTTCTAAAACTTGAAGCGAGTCTGGTTTATTGTTAAAGACCAATGACTTCAAAAAACTCCATAAGAATAAGTTTAATGGTGTTAAATCACAACTTCTTGGAGGCCATTTAATGTTACAATAACTTGAAATAATCGAATCTCCAAACATTTCGGTTGTTGCACGTGCTGTGTAGCACCTAGCCGACCGATTTCAACCACATAACATTATTTTAAAATTCCTGACACAGTGCTAAAATAAACAAAATCGTACAGCAACTACCGGAAATGTGGACTCCAGTATCTATAGTTGACTTTTAACCGAAAATATCGGTCAATGAAATTAAGAGAGTATATACAGTGTTGGAAAAAATAATACAAACGGGTTGCTTACATATAATAAATCAATTATATCAATACTTGTTAAAAATATTTCTTGAAATGGCCCACCCTGCACAAATAGCTGTTAACAGTTACTGTTTTGCAAACCCGTTTTATTCCGCTAGTTTGTCTTATTTTGCCTTTATATGCGAGAGAGTGAACAAGTGAATAGTAGCGCTTGGAAAAAATAATAGAAACAAAACGTGTTTGTTAATATTTTTGATTTTTAAAAGGTAAAAAATTTGTTTTTGATGCTTCTAATTGTGTTTTAAAATAATGTAAAATGAATTAAATTTATACTATAGGTTATTTTGCCATAAAAACTAATAAAATGGGCCGAGCCAAACACTGCACGGAAGAGGAGAAGAATGTAATAATTAACTTGAGAAAAAAAGGAAACTCAATGAGTAAAATAGCAGATATGATTAAATGCTCCAAGAAGAAGGTGTTCACTGCCCTTCATAGTGTAAAAAAGCCTGAAACACGAGGTAGAAAACGAAAAATGACTGCTGGCGATGACAGGCGTTTAATTCGGCATTGCAAAGCTAACCCTTTTCTGTCCTCTAAAGAACTGCAGGTGGAATTGAGTTTAAATGTATCAAACCGAACCATTAGGTACAGGTTGGCAGATGCCAAACTTCCTGCCAGAACACCTAGAAAAGTACCCTTGCTGAGCCTTAAAAACAAAAACAACAGGCTTGCTTTTGCCAGAAAACATCTTTTTCGTCAAAATTGGAAAAATGTGTTGTGGTCTGATGAGACAAAAATTAATATGTTTGGATCAGATGGTAAACAATATGTAAGACGTCCTACAAACACAGCATTTGATCCAAAATACACTAGAAAGACGGTTAAGCACAGCGGGGGTTCCATTATGGTGTGGGGTTGCTTCTCAGAGGAAGGCGTTGGTCCAATATTTTGGATAAAGAACAAAATGTGCGCAGTTGACTATGTTAACATATTGCAGACAATAATGCTTCCCTATGCTAAAGAGGAAATGCCAATAAGGTGGGAGTTTATGCAGGATAATGAGCCTAAACATGCGTCGAAACTGGTAAAGCAGTGGTTTAAGAAAGAAAGGGTGCAAGTTATGGAGTGGCCGTCGCAATCGCCAGACCTAAACCCCATTGAACACCTTTGGGCAGACCTAAAGAAGAGAATCGGACCTTTTAAAGCCAGCAATAAAGACGAATTGTGGGCCCAGATTCAAAAATCGTGGAATTCAATTCCAAAAAGCGTGTGCTCAAATTTGGTTCATTCGATGCACCGACGATGCGAAGAGGTAATTAGGCAAGGCGGCGGTTCAACAAGATATTGAAACAATAATATTTTTGTAAGAAGTTTGGGTCAAACTTTAATTTATGAAGAAATTATATTATGTTTCTATTTTTTTTCCAGGCCAAAATTAGAAAATTGATCACAATTTATTTGTGTCTTATAGCACTTGCTAAATAAATCTAGATTTTGATTAACTTTAACAAATATATTAAAGTAATGTATTTAAATTGAAAGAGTTCTACAAACAATAAAAATATATTGAAAACTGTACGTTTCTATTATTTTTTCCAACACTGTACATACGTGTATCAAAAAATAGTTGATAAAACGTTTTCGAACTTTCAGGTGACTTTATACCGCATATATTGGCGTGTTTTGATGATAACAGTGTATCTTTGTGCAAAATTGGCAAAATTGGGCGAAAACTTGACCTAGCCCCTATATAACTAATATCCGGATTGTCGAACATCCGGCTGATCTTACTTCATACGATTGGTGATTGAATGTGGCATATTGTATCCCCAATATAAGTCCATTCCAAATACACAATTTTATTTCACCGATTCCAAAATGGGACGATGGGCGTGACACATTTTTTGGTGAAGTCACATATTTCAGAACTCGATCGACCGATTTCGACCAAATTTAGTAAATGGTATTATTCTAATACTCCTATGTCACAGTGCGAAAATAGGCAAAAATCGGACTACATGGTTGTACGTCTACTTCCCTTATAACACAATTTTAAATTCCATTTGATCCCTTCACTTTGCAGTACACAATTCTAGAAGTAATTCATATAACGGGATAGAGTTTTTCACTAATAGTTCCTTATAACCAAAGAATGCCGAAATCAGTTAAAACTTTTCAAGCCCCTGGGCACCGAATATGTGGACCCTAATATCTATATTTGTCTTTTGATCGAAAATATCGGTTAATGTTTTGGATAGACAATTTACATTCAGACAGATTCCTATGCCCACATACACCTAATATAAAGATAAAAAAAATTTACGAAAGAAGAATGTATAAAATACTCTTTACAGATTCGTAATTTGTAAGCTTTAGTGATAGTAAATATGTGTTGATGTGTTCAATGCCTTGTTCTGTTCTTTTGTACCGCACATATTTGAAGTTCACCTCAAGGTGTTAAGGCTCTTTTAATCCATTTGCTATGTCTCAAAGCTTTAAGTATTTAAGACACTTAACTTAACATTTTGCTACATCTACTAGGTTTTTCCGAATTAGCTCATATCTATAAACACTCTTTATTTCACACCGTTGCTCCGCCTAGCATTGAAGGTTTTAGCTATGTACGCATCGGCTGTTACAGCTTTAATTTAAATGGCTACTTAATGGAGAAGTTAAAGAAAACTATGACACTGATCTTTCGCAATAAAATCACTTAAGTCTTAGAAAAGCCCAAACAAATGTGGCCAGAACTCTCATACAAAGTTTTGATAAGAGAAGTTCCAAATATTGTCAAATATGAAAGTCAGACAAAAATGAGAGACAAATACAGCAGCATGTGCACTGTGTATGTGCGTAATTCAGAAAACTTCTCAATAAGAAATTTCTGGAAACGTCAGGCGGATAAATAAGATTGTCATAGACGTCTGAAAATAAGTTGTCTAGAATGCTTGCACTTTGTAATGATTAAATGTCGTAAGCTTCACAAAGAGTAGTTAGATAAAAAGGATCCGCGAGGTTATTCCGCTGCATGGTCACGTCAGCTTACAGAAAATATGTCGCGCATAAACTTAGCACACAGCAACCAATCGTAAGGTAACATCTTGAATTAATTGCAGAGCAATCAATTGCAGAAGCAAGCTGTTGCACTCTCTACTGATGCACTGACATAAGTGGCAGTCACGGATTTGGACACCAAACACTCATCACTTGTCATACTGCAAAGTGCATGTACTCGAATTTTCATATCAATAAATTGCGATTTAACTTTGACAGATTACGTAACGGCTTTTAGCGATTCTTCCGATGGTGCTTGTGCGTTTAGGCCGGCGCTGAATCTCTAAACAGACGCAAAATAACTTTGCCGTACTCGTGCGCGGGTTCACCGGTTCTTAATCGCATCGAGAGAAATGTTAAGTTTTATATGTTTAAATATAGTTGTTATATTTGCAAGCTTAATGTTAATTTAAAAGTTAATCGAAATTTTGCAATTTCTTTTTTGAACTCGAATCTTCTTTCACAAAATAATCTCAGATACCTCATGTCACGTCACCATTTGCTAATGTTTTTCCGTCTGTCCATCATATCTTCTTCATCTTAGCTCACCTTCCAGTTGGACATTTCTCAGTCAATCCATCATTTTGTGTGTCTCTTGCAGATACACGGCGCTCATTTTTGTATACCTGTCCGAGCTCACCGAAAAACCGTCGCGTAACTTCACGTGGTAAGTAAATGGATTATAATACCTTATGAACTTAACGTGAATGATGGGCAGACATTTTTTTAATTATTGTTCAAAATGTACCAATCAGCTGTGGCAATCAAACAAAATACAGACAAAGCTTTATCGTTTGAAATCCTAGTAATTCCTAAACAGTCCAAAAGTGTGCCTTGTGGTGTAAGCTTGTTGCTGATGCATGTCACCATTGGATTTATAACACCAACCAGGTATGTCTAATGTTGAGCCACTGCCCAATCTTATCATGTGCATGTGAAACTGGGCGCTTGTAATCCTTTTTTGTTTTCAGACAAACGTATCTGACTAGCCAATTGAAAAACAATTTATTATACATTTGGCAAATGTGTTGGAGCCTAAAGGAAAAATATTAAAATTTATGTTGTTTATTACAATCTTTGTAATAAATATTATACGCTATGGTTGTTATATTATCTTAGCTTAATCGAATACCTACTTATATGACAGGAAGTTGCGACATCAGCCTGGACAAGCGGTGTTTTAAGGAGTTATATATGGTACAGTTAGAAGGCTGAAAAAAGCGAATTATCCAGAATTTTTTCTTAGAAAACTTTTAGATTTATTGATTGAAAAACTTTTACACATATTATTTTATCTTTTAACTGTATTTTAAGACTTAATATTAGTAAAAATATTTATTTGGAAAGGAACTAAAGCTGATCTGCGGAAGCTTGTCTGAAAAAAGACGTTTTGTGGTGAATACTATATTTCTGAACTGGATCCTCTGAAATTAAAAAAACCAAACTGATTTCATTAAAGTAATGTGAAATCTAGAAAAGCAAATCCTAGGAATCTCAAAAAACAAAAATCGATATTTTACCAAAATTGCGACTTTCAATTGTTAATAAAAAATATATTTCTCGGTGAGAAAAATCTTCGATTAATTATTAAAAAATAATATAATTAATAAGCTCGTGTTAATATTTGAAACTAGTCGGTTTAGCCGTTTTCACGTAATGCTGGTCATCGACTTTGAAAACACCTTTTTGAGAAAAGAGTGTTTAATGTTTGGTCTTGTACTTTGTAACCTCGAAAATATTCATTGATTTTTTGAAAATTCTAACTATATACATATAACCTCTTAACACATATAAAAGTCGCGATTTCTTAATGAACATATATCACGTCACTTTAGTAAGATCGATTTTCATTATGTGTGGAATTTATCTTTTACCTTAACAATCAAACAGTTGCTTCGTAATACCACAAATAAGTAATTAAGTAAGATAATGTGCTCAAAATAGCACACCCGAGAACCAGAGATATCGCTATTTGAACGCGTTCTTTTGGGAACAGTTCAGAGATCAAAAGATTTCTAAATTTAAGTTTGGTACAAAAGTCCACGGCAATGAAAAACACCTGCGATTTAAATAAGTGCGCATTTACCAAACTCATTAATGTTAACAAATGGTATCCCAACAAAACCTTTCTCAACTTTGAAAGTAGCTGCATGAGTGAAGATTTTACTCATGACAAGTTTTCTAAGAGTGTAAATTTATGAGTTCTTAGTTGTAAGAGAGAGAATAATAAATTTTACTATTCCTTTAAGTTAGCTTAAATTTATAATAACGTCATTGAAACTACAATGTATCCACTACCTAAAATATATTATTTGCTATTTCAGGAATAAATACGAATAAAGTCAAGCCTACATCATCACCGACCTGTTAAATAATCAATCGAGGCACTTCGAACTAATTTAAGAGAATCAACATCGCACTGAAGGTGATTTTTTTCTGTGATATTAGATATATCTAACATATTCTTAAAATATTTCTATATATTGAGATGAAAAAATAATGTCAAATAGTGGTAAGCTTTTATTGTTAATATTATTCTAAAACTTTTTTAAATTAAAATTGTTTTTATTTAAAACCGATATTTTAATATAATGATGCATTTACCATTTTGAAATCATCAACGTTTAATTCTGTATTGAAATAAATGAAATGCATATGTATACTATTTGAAATTTGATTTAATTTGGAATTTTACAATTTCAAGGTTTGTATCGACAAAACATAACCCCCTCGCCTTTGGCTTAGTAGTTACGTAAAACATTGTGTTAAGAACTCTGCGCATGACCATATATTTATAACCAATACTTACATCATTTTTGTAAATATTATTCATTGTACAAGTTTTAACATGCGATTTTAGGTTCGGTATGGAGTTCTAAGCCTCGAAAGATCAAAAATTTGTATCTCAGACGAAAGTAGACATACACAGGGATGAAAAAGAAAGAAAATAAGGATATCGCAGAGTAATTATTAAAACACAAGCTTCGATGTCTATATTTAGTCAGCAACCTGCTTCATAATTAATTGTTCTGTGTCACGAATTCGCCAAGTTGTATTCAATCAACAAGTGATGAAAGGGACGTGAATGAATTCATGTGCATGTTTAGCTCAAATAAATCACGCTAACTAAATGTCAACTTTTCCGTTTTCTAACATAAATGGTGAATATGTAACAACCGGCAGTCGCTTATTATGTTTTAGCGTATGGTACTTCACAAAACAATACTGCTTTCTATTAAATTTATCTCGAAATAAAAACCTTTGATATTGATATTGGCGGTTGTTGCTTTGTTGTTGCAAGGAACTATTACAGTTTTCAACTTATAACTGCGTTTTGGCTAACGTTTTGAAATTCGGTATTATCGAATCAACGGAATACGTAACAAAAATTTAATTATATATGTTTTATGCCAAATTACGTGTACATACCGTTATGTCAAGCTGAGGTCGTAAAATGACTTCCTTAACTTTACTTGTTTTATCAACTTTATTCTTTCGGACACAAGGTCACTTAATTTTTACTACTGTGCCCAAAAAATAAGGACATTGTATTTATTTTGAAATTTCTTTATTTATTCTTCCAAATCAATTTCATCCCCTTCAAAGTAATCCCCTCCCGATGCAATGCACTTATGCCAACGGATTTTCCAATCTTCGAAACACTGGTTGTAGTCACTTTCCGGGATGGCCTTCAGTTTCGTCTTCGCTGCGGCTTGAATCTCCTCTATCGTAATTATCTTTCCACAATTCCGGCTTTTTTAGGCGGATAGCGTTACTCAAACGACGCATAACGTTCAAATAATATTCCTTGTTGACTGTTGAGGATTTCATAATGCACAACACCTCGATAATCGAAGAAAACAGTCAACATGACCTTGGTTTTTGAGCTTTGAGACTTTGGCGCGATTTTTTTGTCTCGGCTCTCTTTTGGCACGATATTCGCTTGATTGATCGGTTGTTTCGGGGTCGTAAGCATAGATCCAAGTCTCATCGCCAGTTATAATGCGTTTCATGACACCCTGGTAGTCGGAAAGCATCGTTTCACACACTTCAACGCGACGCCTTTTTTCCAAAAAATTCAATGTTTTCGGTAGCAGTCGAGATTTGACGCGCTTGAGGCCCAAAGCATCCTTCAAAATGGTATTGGCTGAGCCTTTCGATAAGCCAACTTCATCAGCAAGGTCTCTAATTGTTAATCGACGGTTTTTCAACACCAAATCTTTGATTTGTTGAACGTGAGCTTCGTCGGTTGAGGTTGATGGTCGCCCTGGACGCTGGGAACTCACTATACCACTTGCAAACATTTTTTTTTAGACATAGCCTCATCACCAAAGGCTTTCTGCACCATCCTCAACGTATCCGCAGCAGAAAATTGATTCCGTAAACAAAATTTAATGCAAATTATTTGCTCAACAAATTTCGACACCGCAAAAAACGAAAAACTCACTTTTAGCAGCTCACAAAACGACACGTATCTCAAACACTAATGAATATTTTGACATGAAATTTGACATAAATGTGACCGACAATACTACCAACCTTAAAAAACACACAGCACAGTAGTATACTTTTGTAGAATTGACACAATATCACAGTAGTGAAAGCCACTTGTGGGCTAAACATCTTTTTAAAGTGGACAAACCCTGCTCTTTAAATAGTTAAATTCGCATATCTTCTAAGCCACTCAAGCTAACTCAGAAAAACTTGCTGAGAGGAAGTCCTTTTTGAATTTCTTCCTACACTGTGAAAAAAGTATAATGAGATAATAAGCAAGCCTTCTTCCTATATAACAGTTTTATAGAAAATTATTAAAAATGCAATAACTTAGTGAAGAAAGAGCCACAAACTTTAAAATTTTCAACCAGGATGGCAAGACCGTAACCGCGCCTATTTCCTATATAATAAACTTTTAAAGGTTCGGACTATATGCATACTTATATCTTACACTGACCAGGATATTCGACACACGGTTTGTTAGAAAAGCGAAAATCATTATATAATGGAGTTGGGGTAGTACCTGATTTTATTTATTTTTACCATTCTATTAACAGGCCAATACTAAAAAAATGTTCCTTTAGATTCATCAAGGTTCCCATCACTCATGAAAAAAGTACCCTATGTTTGTTATGTGGGGACTACGTTAAGTTTTCGCTCAATTTTATCCATTTTAATCACAAAGACATGTACATGATATCTGCGGTAAATCGTTGAATTAGGTATATGCGAGATAAGGGAACTATTAATCCGATTCAACCCATTTTTGACACACAGACATACTATTGTTCACGAAGGATTATTTCTGAATTTCAACTTTATAGCTCTCACATTGACCGATATTTGCGGTCAAAAGTCAACTAGAGGTTCTTGAATGAAATACGAGTATATGGTACACAGGCACTTGAACAGTTTTTAGTAAATCTGAACAATATGTGATCTTAAAGTGGCATATCCTAAATGCAGTATTTGTGCAAAGTTTTATCCCGTCATATTGATTGCTTTTTCATTTGTACACTGAAAACGAAAAAGTAAGATGGAATTTATCGCAAGAATGTTAGAAAAATGTTACGTACCGAATTCAATTGAAATCGGTAGAACCGATCTACAAACTCGTTCTTCCTTTTTTGCCAAGGAACCTGTGTACCAAGTTTCATCAAGATATCTCAGCTTCCGCGGATGAACGGGCAGATAGACAGTCACACGGATTTCAACTCGTCTCATTATCCTGATCATTTATATATGTATATTATATATCATTCAACACTCGATTAGTTTTATGTGATACGTACAACCGTTAGGTGAACAAAACTATACTACTACTTGTTCCAAAAATCAGTAAAATTCGGACAACATATAAATATTATATAACTATCGGTTAAGATGCAAGAAACTTTCATAAAATTCAAAAAGAATGGATGAAATCATGGCCATACTTTTAAGTTCAATTTGAACTTTGGCCAACAGGCTTTGATCCTTGCAAGTTACGAGAGAATAAAATATTCGATTACATCCAAACTAAGCTCTTCCATACTTATTATCTCAGATATTTTATTTTTGTTATTTAAAAGGTTATCTTCCTTTGATTGATTTGTTTTTATTGTCAGTATAGTTTTTGTTTGAATCGCTGTCTTTGACCCCATTCCCACCACTTAGCCAAATAAAAGTTTCAAGGCAGCCTATTTATAGTATCTCTTCTTCTTCTTCTTAATTGGCGTAGTCACCGCTTACGCGATTATAGCCGAGTTAACAACAGCGCGCCAGTCGTTTCTTCTTTTCGCTACGTGGCGCCTATTGGATATTCCAAGCGAAGCCAGGTCCTACTCCACTTGGTCCTTCCAACGGAGTGGAGGTCTTCCTCTTCCTCTGCTTCCCCGGCGGGTACTGCGTCGAATACTTTCAGAGCTGGAGTGTTTTCATCCATCCGGACAACATGACCTAGCCAGCGTAGCCGCTGTCTTTTAATTCGCTGAACTATGTCAATGTCGTCGTATATCTCGTACAGCTCATCGTTCCATCGAATGCGATATTCGCCGTGGCCAATGCGCAAAGGACCATAAATCTTTCGCAGAATTTTTCTCTCGAAAACTCGTAACGTCGACTCATCGGTTGCTGTCATCGCCCAAGCCTCTGCACCATATAGCAGGACGGGAATTATGACCGACTTATAGAGTTTGGCTTTTGTTCGTCGAGAGAGTACTTTACTTTTCAATTGACTACTCAGTCCGAAGTAGCACCTGTTGGCAAGAGCAATCCTGCGTTGGATTTCCAGGCTGACATTGTTGGTGGTGTTAATACTGGTTCCAAATAGACAAATTATCTACAACTTCAAAGTTATGACTGTCAACAGTGACGTGAGAGCCAAGTCGCGAGTGCGACGACTGTTTGTTTGTTGACAGGAGATATTTCGTTTTGCCCTCGTTCACTGCCAGACCCATTTTCTGTGCTTCCTTGTTCAGCCTGGAGAAAGCAGAACTAACGGCGCGGGTGTTGAGGCCGATGATATCAGTATCATCGGCATACGCCAGCAGCTGTACACTCCTATAGAAGATGGTACCTTCTCTATTTAGTTCTGCAGCTCGAACTATTTTCTCCAGAAGCAAGTTGAAGAAGTCGCACTATAGGTAGTCGCCTTGTCTAAAACCTCGTTTGGTATCGAACGGCTCGGAGAGGTCCTTCCCGATCCTGACGGAGCTCGAACGTCAGTTTACTTTTGCGGGGATACCAAATTCAGACATCGCGGCATAAAGGAAGCTCCTTTTCGTGCTGTCGAAAGCAGCTTTGAAATCGACGAAGAGGTGGTGTGTGTCGATTCTTCTTTCACGGGTCTTTTCCAAGATTTGGCGCATGGTGAATATCTGGTCGGTTGTTGATTTTCCAGGTCTAAAGCCACACTGATAAGGTCCAATCAGTTTGTTGACGGTGGGCTTTAATCTTTCACACAATACGCTCGAAAGAACCTTATATGCGATGTTAAGGAGGCTAATCCCACGGTAGTTGGCGCAGATTGTGGGGTCTCCTTTTTATGGATTGGGCATAGCACACTTAAATTCCAATCGTTGGCCATGCTTTCGTTCGACTATATTTTACAAAGAACCTCATGCATGCTCCTTATCAGTTCTTCGCCGCCGTGTTTGAATAGCGCGGCCGGCAATCCGTCGCTCCTGCCGCTTTGTTGTTCTTCAGGTGGGCAATTGCTATTCGAACTTCTTCATGGTCGGGCAATGGAACGTCTGCTGCATCGTCATCGATCGGGGAATCGGGTTCGCCTTCTCCTGGCGTTGTACATTCACTGCCATTCAGCAGGCTGGAGAAGTGTTTAAATATGCTCTGGGCATCGGTCACTAGATCAGAGGGGGTTCTACAAGAGTATGCTCCGGTCTTGAAGCCTTCTGTGAGCCGCCGCATTTTTTCGTAGAATTTTCGAGCATTACCCCTGTCGGCCAGCTTATCAAGCTTTTCGTACTCACGCATTTCCGCCTCTTTCTTTTTCTGTCTACAAATGCGTCTCGTTTCCCTTTTCAACTCTCGGTATCTATCCCATCCCGCACGTGTTGTGGTCGATCTCCGCTGCGACATGGCACTCCTCGTCGTACCAGCTGTTCTTTTGCACTTTCCGAAAACCAATGGCTTCGGTTGCAGCTGTACGTAAGGAATTTGAAATGCTGTCCCACAGTTCCCTTATACCGAGTTGTTGACGAGAGAGCAGGAGTGCAAGCTGAGTAGAAAATCGTTCCGCTATCTGTTGTGATTGCAGCTTTTTGACGTCGAACTTTCCTTGTGTTTGTTGGCGTGCGTTTTTTGCTGCACAGAGGCGGGTGCGAATCTTGGCTGCAACAAGATAGTGGTCCGAGTCGATGTTAGGACCTCGGAGCGCACGCACGGAGACGTGTCTTCCGTCTATCTCGATCTGGTTGGTAGTTTTTCGATCCGGAGACAGCCAGGTAGCTTGATTAATCTTTTTATGCTGGAATCTAGTACTACAGATAACCATATTTCGGGCCCCGGCGAAGTCAATCAGCCTCAACCAATTTGGGAAAGTTTCGTCGTGGAGGCTAAATTTACCGACCGTAGTGCCAAATATACCTTCTTTGCCCACCTTGGCGTTAAAGTCGCCAAGCACGATTTTGACATCGTGGCGGGGGCAGCTCTCATAAGCGCGCTCCAAGCGCTCTTTGGTCACCTCGTCCTTCTCTTCCGTCGGGGCGTGGGCGCAAATCAGCGATATGTTGAAGAACCTCGCTTTGATGCGGATTGTGGCTAGACGTTCATTCACCAGAGTGAATGATAGTACTCGGCGACGGAGTCTCTCTCCCAACGCGAATCCAACACCAAACTTGCGCTCCTTTATATGGCCACTGTAGTAAATGTCACAAGGACCTACTCGTCTCTGTCCTTGTCCCGTCCATCGCATTTCTTGGACGGCGGTGATGTCAGCCTTTATTTTCGGGAGGACATCAACCGGCTGTGCAGCGGCACCTTCCCAATTAAGGGTCCGGATATTCCTGGTGCATGCCCTCAAATCGTAGTCCTTATTTCGTTTGTCATGGTCATCAAAAGGGGGGTCTCTCATCCGAGGCTTGTTGCTTCCTTTCATTGGGGATGTTTTTTTACGTGGCGGGTCCCAAACCCAGCGCACAACCCTATGTAGGAGATGTTTCGCCTTCTCTCTTTAGCTCGCCTTCGAACGGATGTTCTTAGGCTACTCAGAGGATACTTGGTCAAAAACCGGAAGTAGTGAGCTGCTTGAGCCATGTGTAAAAGAATCGTTTCTGGCCACTCCCAAGTGAATTGCGATCAGAGAACTTTCCTCACTTGCGTGAACTTCTACACACGACTCCATCCTCCTATCTCCTGCTTGTATATTTATTAAAACGTGTATACCTGTAGAATTAGTTTTCGAAAGTTTCCCGCGACTTTTTAAGTCTCCTTTGAAGTGGTGGCAAATGAAGCAAGATAAATAATTTAATTTTTGATTCAAAGTTTCAATAACATAGCAAATATTAAACTATTGAATACACTGTCCCAAACAGTTAACAACACCTCTGAAAATATGTTTGAGCTTGCAACAGCCTTAATCTGATATACTTTAGGTCTCTTAAACTCAAATGTTCTGAAACCTTAAATTTAAACCAGTTTATGAAAAATCCAAAACCAAAGTATTTATATCCGTTTAAACATTTCAGTTTTCCTCTTTCTATGTTTATATGTACGATCTTTTATTCCACTCCATCTTAATTTTCTCCATGGAGAAAGTGTTAGAAAATGCAAAATCATTTAACTCTCATTCTAACAAAATAATAAAATTGTCGCATTTTTTAGCCTCAGACTTGCAAGTAAGTAATCGTTACAAATAAACGTTTCAGCTAACATACAAGTGGCTTCCAATTTTCGAAGAATAAGGTTTTCCAATAATGGTATGTGATATGATTTGTTTGCAAGAACACGCTACTTTACACGAAGTAAAGTACAATCGATACAACTAAGCTCTGGATACATCATCCTTCAAATGACTTCCACGATTTCTCTTACGGGTCCATTTCTTGAGATGAATTGTTCTCCGAAGTTTTCCCTCAAAATGGCCATAGAATCGCGAGCTGTGTGGCATGTAGCGCCATCTTGTTGAAACCACATGTCAACCAAGTTCAGTTCTTCCATTTTTGGCAACAAAAAAGTTTGTTAGCATCGAACGATAGCGATCGCCATTCACCGTAACGTTGCGTCCAACAGCATCTTTGAAAAATACGGTCCAATGAATCCACCAGCGTACAAACCACACCAAACAGTGCATTCCATTTTTCTCTTGCGGGAATGAATTCTACCATATGAACTCAATTTTTCAGTACTTTGTCCACTAAATCAAGTCGTATGTCATGACGTTCAATATTGATTTCTCAAGCTTGAAAAGAGTATTGATTATTAATAAAGACCAATGACTTCAAATAACCCCATAAGAAGACGGACCGAAGATTCCACCAGACCAAAAACCACAACAAACTATTAAATTAGGTAATGGCTCTAATCTGTGGATTTTCTTCGCACAGTTTTGTTTATTTACCGCACTCAGCTGAGCCTCAAAAAAGTTGCAATTGCAAAACGATTATTTTGATAATAAAACAAGAAAAAACGTTAACTTCGGCTGCACCGAAGCTAATGTACCCTTCACAGGTGCATTTCTTTTAGTAACTAAGTGTTCAGTTTGTATGGAAGCTATATGCTATAGTAATCCGATCTGACCAATTTCTTCGGAGATTACATTTTTGCCTTAGAAAATAATCTATACCAAATTTGGTGAAGATACATTGTCAAATGTGAAAGTTTTCCATACAAGAACTTGATTCCGATCGTTCAGTTTATATGGCAGATATATGTTATATTGGTCCGATATCGGCCGTTCCGACAAATGAGCAGCTTCTTGAAGAGAAAATTACGTTTGCAAAATTTCAAAAGGATATCTTAAAAACTGAGGGACTAGTTCGTATATATACAGACGGACGGACAGACAGACAGACGGACATGGTTAAATCGACTCAGCTCAACATACTGATCATTTATATATATACTTTATAGGGTCTTAATATACCCTCTTCAGGGTATAATTAAATGACATTGCTTGCGTATATCTTTCCATGATGAAATTGTAAATATTGAACACAATGAAAAAAATTGCAGATCATGACATAGTATTAATTATCCCTATTGGAAAACCCGGTGTGTACATCCCTTTCCAGTTGAGTAAACTGAACAAATGGGCAACCCACAAAAGCGGAACTATATTGCGGAAGTTAGTACAAAATTCAACCTTTGGCCAGGACAATGGTCAGAAGATGACATAGAGTAGATACGTTAGGAACGTGAGGACCGCTTACATATCAAAATATCAAATATTCCCAATTAAATTTTGGGAAAAAAGAATATAATTTAAAGAAAAGTTATTCGCACTAGTGGCCAAAATATTTGGTGAAACCAAAGTTTTAAAATAAAGTGAGGTGTAGAAAAATAAAAAATATAAGAACGCCTATCGATTTCAACTAAATTTGGAGTATGACATTTACCTGTTATTCTAATACATTATAACAGAGTGAAAATGAACGACATCAACTACGCCTTCTTCCCATACAAGGTGCTTTCCAAAGTAAACAGGGCTTTTTGAATATTGCTGGTATCGCCATCTATATGTCGACTGGTGCGTTAGAGTCTGCTATCTTTATCGATTGTCCAGTGAGAGTTTCATGACATTTCATTGTTTGGAAGTGAAGTGATTGCGTTTTAAGTGTCAGTATGTTTGGGTTATGGGTGCGAAAATGAGCTTCGAACAAAGAGCCAACATTAAATTTTGTTTTAAAATTGGTAAAACTTTTACCGAAACATTTCAATTGATGAAACAAGTTTATGGCGATGATTGCGTATCCCATAGCAGAATGCACGAGTTGTTTCAAAGTGGTCTTGAAGACATAAATGACGATCAACATTTGGACCAATCAAAATCCGTGATCACCCGAAATTCCATGGAAACTGTGCGTGAATTCATCAAAAATCTGCCGAAATTAGCATTGAAATTCATGGAAAAGCAATTGAACAATTCCAAAACATCGATTTATCGCATTTTGATCAAACATTTGGGCTTACGAAAGGTGTGCGGACGGCTTGTTCCGCACAAATTGACAGACAATTGGTCAGAATCCAATCACATTTTAACCATTAACCACTCCCCGTATTCACTTGATATGGCACCGTGCGACTTCTTCCTTTTCGGAAAAATGCATTTGCCCATGAAAGGAAAGCGTTATGCAACCGTAGAGGCCATTAAAGGCTTGCGATTATACCAGATACGGGAGAAAAAAAAAATATAGTCAGGGCATCACACCCCCCAAAAATTTAATTTTATACCAAAGATGTTGGATAAGAAGACGTTTAACGAGGAGCCGGTGTTATTCAAAATTTGGTCACGCATGGTCACTTTACCCTCGTTGCAGCACATCTTCCCATTATCCAATCGCCACAATTTTTTGCAGAACATAATATTATACTCTAATGCAACTTTTGGGGGGGTGTGATGCCCTGTACGCTATATTTCTTTTTCTCCCGTATAGCTAAGGTGCACCCTAACCGGCATACTGGCGGCCATACCGGCCAACGAGCTAAAACACTTGTTCGACATGCTTTCGGACCATGCAAAAAGCTTATTTTGATTAAAATAAATTGATTTTGCCGAACAAATTATTTGTTCTGTTTTTTTTTTGTTTTTTTTTTTTAATTCTTTTTACTTTGAAATACACCTTGTATGGGGGTAAGTCAAGTTTTCGTTCAAATTTATATATTCTATTCTATTATAAAATACACTTTTATGAGTAAAACAAGCTCTCTTATTTTTATTGACATACATAACTCACGTATTGTCTGATACATGCGGTATAAAGTCACCAAGAAGTTCATCTTTATATTAAGTACACGGAAACTCAGGGAAATATTGACCCGATAATAGTTAATGTCTGTGGCGTATTTATTTACTGATTTATCACGCTTTTAATTATTTTTGATAGTTCGGTTGTATGGGGAGTGAGCGAAGTTATCATCCGATTTAATCCACCGCTAACGGCACGAGTTCTTATACTAAGTGAACTTGGTAATTGTAGTTTTAGTGGTTTAGGTGATATATAAATTGAACTAATTAAAAGGCGGGGCCACGCCTACTTTTCAAGATTTTTTGCCCATAGGAGTCTCTTGCTATTGTGATTCCTGCAGCAAATTAGATTAATTTAGTGCTTAGTTATGGCACTTTATACGTTTTGTGTTATCGGCGTTTTGTGGGCGTGGCAATAGCTCAACTCGTACTTTTATTTTTTGCAAAGGAAAGCGAATACCAAGTTTAATCAAAATATCTCGATTTTTACTCAAATTACAGCGTGCACGGACAGACAGTCACTCGAATTTCAACTGCTCTCGTCATCCGTATCATTTACCTATATATACAAGTAGACTTTAGATGATACGTACAACCGGTAAGTGGACAAAACTATTATACTCTGTAGCAACATGTGGCAAGAACTTTTAACGAGGCCGGAATTAAGGGTCGACAACTCTTGGTTTTTGCATCACGATAATGGAGTGTCGCATAACAAAGTTGCTAAGGAGAATATTATAGTTTTGTTCACATAACGATTGTTTGTAAGTCCTAAAACTAAAAGAGTCAGATATAGGGTTATATATACCAAAGTGATCAGGGTGACGAGTAGAGTTGAAATCCGGATGTCTGTCTGTCCGTCCGTCTGTCCGTCCCGTCCGTCTGTCCGTGCAAGCTGTAACTTAAGTAAAAATTGAGATATCATGATGAAACTTGGTACACGTATTTCTTGGCTCCATAAGAAGGTTAAGTTCGCAGATGGGCAAAATCGGCCCACTGCCACGCACACAAAATGGCGAAAACCGAAAACCTATAAAGTGTCATAACTAAACCATAAATAAAGATATTGAAGTGAAATTTAGCACAAAGGATCGCATTAGGAAGGGGCATATTTGGACGTAATTTTTTTAGAAAAGTGGGCGTGGCCCCGCCCCCTACTAAGTTTTTCGTACATATCTCGGAAACTACTATAGCTATGTCAACCAAACTCTATAGAGTCGTTTCCTTCAGGCATTTCCATATACAGTTCAAAAATGGAAGAAATCGGATAATAACCACGCCCACCTCCCATACAAGGGCTATTTTGAAAATCACTAAAAGTGCGTTAACCGACTAACAAAAAACGTCAAAAACACAAAAGTTTACGGAAGAAGTGGCAGAAGGAAACTGCACCCAGGCTTTTTTTTAAATTAAAAATGGGCGTGGCGCCGCCCACTTATGGACAAAAAACCATATCTCAGGAACCACTCAACCGATTTCAATGAAATTCGGTATATAATATTTTCTTAACACCCTGATGACATGTACGAAATATAGGTAAAATCGGTTTACAACCACGCCTTTTCCAATATAACGCTATTTTGAATTCCATCTGATGCCTTCTCTGTATAATATATACATTAGGAACCAATGATGATAGCGGAATAAAACTTTACACAAATACGGTATTTGAAAAATATGTAAATGACGGATAATGATATCTCGATTATCATTTTATCATGCGAGAGTATAAAATGTTCGGTGACACCCGAACTTAGCCCTTCCATACTTGTTCTAATTCCGTTTTGAGGCAATTGAGGACATTAAATGTGAATCGCTTCGTGAATTGAAGGCAATTCCGGAAACTGTTTTTAGCACCTGTTTCGGGGATTGGAAAATACGTTTGCACAAGTGTATTACTTAAATTAAGAATTTCAAAATCGTGAACAAAGCCTTACTATTACTTGATCGTAGTAATAAGTTATGACCGTGACGAGCTGAATTGATTTGGCCTGACTAGCCTGTCAGTTTTTAAGCTATCATTCTAAAATATTGTACACGTCCTTTTCTCCTCATAGTTTTTGTATGGAGAACTTTTTATTTGTAAAGGGGTAAAGGGTATTACATATAATTTCTATACAACCGGTTTCACATGAGTTCTCTTCTTTTTGGTTTTTAGTTCTTGCAGCAAATTATGAGTCATAAAGCTTGCGGTACAAATGGCGGAAAAGTGTCGCTAGAACCTCAGCTCGTAAATTGGCACTTTGAATTTAAATATTCGCTTTCTTGCATTTTATTTCAAATATGAATGTATTAAATTAATGAACTCATAAAAGTATTTTATGTGGCAATCATCCAAGTACATTTGTGTGCTATATACATGTGCATTCTCTTGTATGCAACAACATGCATTCGCTGGATGAGTGTGCGGGCAGCCCTTAATAATGGTGCATTTTGTCGACATAATCGTAAAGGAGTACAAATCGCCAATCATACCGCTGATATTTATGACAGGGGCTTAACTGTTTCAGAATTTATGTGTTATGGGGAAAATATGCATTTTACGTGCGACAGACAAACAGAGTTATATCCTCTAATCAATTTGATCAATAACAAGGAAGGATGGTTAAGTTCCAGTGTAGTCGAGCATTTCATGCCCTTGCAATTTACCACGATCAAAGCCTGGAAAATACTCTCAGGTGTAGAATGTTTGTTATTTATATGGGGCAAGTTGTCACCCGATTTTATCCATTCTAAGCACAAAGCCACAACGTTATTAGGAAAAAAGTTCTCTGCATTTCATTAAGATCCATATGTACATACATCACTTCATTCTTCTGGAACTTTCTTCTGGAAGATATGCGGTATAAAGTCAGCTGGAAATACAAAAATATTTCTCTTAGAAATATGGGGGCTATGGAAAGTGTTGACTTGTTTCAACCAATTGATTACAGAAGGCTAAATTCCAGAAATACATCTCATAGACTGACCGATAATATACTTGTATAACTAACATCGGGATTTTCGGACATCCGGGCAACTTTGTTAGTTATCTTAATAAAATTGAGAGAGTACGAATGCAATCCTCCTATACCCTACTTGGAGGGTACTTCCTTGGCTTTAATCCTTGTGAGTTGCAGGAGTATAAAATGTTTGTTTATACCAGAACTTAGCTGTTCCTTATTTGTTACGAATAGCTTCGCGAAAACAACGCACAACACTCGATAGTCTTAGAAAAATGTCAACATAACCTTAATTTTTGGCTTGCTTTGACATGGTTTTTTCGGCTTTCTTTGCCACACGTTTGGCTGATTGATCTTCTGTTTCCGAGTCGTAAGCATAGATCCAAGACTCATCGCCAGTAAAAATACCCTTCATGACATCCTGGTAGTCGGAAATCATTGTTTTGCTGAAGTTAACGCAACGCTGTTTTACGAAAAAATTTTGTGATTTTAAAACCAACAGTGCTTTCACTTTTCTTAGGCCTTAATGATCTTTCAAAATGGTTTTCACTCATCTTTCCGATATTAAAACGATGTTAATAAGATGACTGTTAATCGTTGCTTCTCAAATACTAATTTCTTTATTTTATTGATTTGTTGATCATTAGTTGATGTTGATGGCCGTCCGGGACAATTTTCTTCGTCAACGCGTTCTCTAATACCTTTGAAAAGTTTGTACTAATCAAAAATACTTGCTCGCGGCAAACAATTATCACCGAAGTAATTTTTATAGAGTCCCAAAGTTTCAAACTTTGTATCAAACCCTTGTTCAGATTTTAAAAATAAAATTACAAATTCATGAGAAAAGGAAATTAGCAAAATATTAAGCGCAAAGTTTGAAAAAATTATAACGATGGAAAGGAGTAGTGGTTTAAAATAGGCGGCCCAAGAATTATTATAATTACACATGGTAGCGCCAACTCATGACTCGACGTAAATATAAACTCCATATAACTTCAAGAAAAAATACTAACTTTTCGCAATTTCACCGATACTAAATTCATCCGACTAGGAACTGGTAAATATTATTAATAGGGCGGAAATTCGTACAAGCTCTAAAGCTGATGTTTGTCTCCTTTCCCATTTAATGAAGATTTCTACAAGAATACGTTTCAAAATGGCGATAAAAAATAAACCGTCAATTCTCGCAATAGTAACAGTTCATTAAAGATACCGAATGTAACATCCAACATAAATTCCTTGTTTTCGCAGAAAATTTTCAATTAACACATATGATTTTATATTGAGAGAAATATTCTTACTCGTATTTATATTTATATATTATAAGAAAGCGCTACTTTCCACACATCATATCAATCAATGGATTTATTGAGAGAACACTTCAGTGAGCAGATAATTTCATATTTTGGGCTGGTTAATTGGCCACCAAGGAATCTGTAAAATCTAAAGTCTATGAGGACAATCACGCGTGTCATTCGCCAGTTACCAGCCGAAATGCTTGAACGAGTCATCAAAAATTGGACTCAAAGTTTGGACAATCTGAGACAAAGCCGCGGCCAACATTTGAAAGAGATAATCTTAAAAAAATAAATGCGTAAGAATGTTTTTGCGAATGAAAATAAACATTCCCCCCTTAATTTGAAATTGTTGTCTTTTTTCTTAAAACAAAAATAGGGAACCTCGAAATTAATCACCCCATATTATGGATCACAAACTCAATTTCAGTACTACCTTATAAATCATTAAATTCATCACTGTGGGCCTTAGGAAGGAGCAAAAACCATTAATTTGTACCACCGGATGACTGCTAATCGAAATTTTTTCCACTTATTTTGGTGAAACAACCAAAAGAACGAAATAATAACTATGAGCGAATGAGTAAAAGACCATCCAAAAGGAGACAGAAGTTTCCAATTCACCACATATTCAAGCCATAATATGTGCTTGCCTTGTTGAGCCCGCACAAACAAAATATTCATATTTTCATATATAGTAATGTAACGCACGAAGAAGGCGAACTCGATTCCCTTTCCGTCTTAAGAACAACAAAGCGGCGGGGGCTAATGGATTCCCGACGAACAATTCAAAAACGGTGGCGAAGAAGTGATAAGGAGCATGCATCAGCCTCTTTGTGAAATATGGTCGGGCGAAAGCATGCCCAACGGTTGAAATTTAAATGTACTCTGCCGAATCCGCAAAACGGGAGACCCCACAATCTGCGCCAACTACCGTGGGATAAGCTTCCTCAACATCGTGTATAAGGTTCTATCGAGCGTATTGTGTGAAAGATTGAAGCCCATTGTCAACAAACTGATTGGACTTTATCAGTGTGGCTTTAGGACTGGCAAATCAACAACCGACCAGATATTCACCATGCCTCAAATCTCGGAAAAACCCGTGAGAAGAGAATCGACACACACCACCTCTTTCTTGCTGCTTTCGACAGCACGAAAAGACGCTGCCTTTATGCAACGATGTCTGAATTTGGTATCCCCGCAAAACTAATACGGCTGTGCAAACTGACGTTCAGCAACACCAAAAACTCCGTCAGGATCGGGAAGGACCTCTCCGAGCCGTTCGATACCAAACGAGGTTTCAGACAAGGCGACTCCTTATCGTGCGACTTCTTTAACCTGCTGTCGGAGAAAATAATTCGAGCTGCAGAACTTAATTGAACAGGTACAATCTTTTAAAAGAGTGTACAGCTGCTGGCGTTGGTGCAGAGGGCTGGACGATGACAACAACTGATGAGTCGACCTTGCCAGTTTTCGAGAGAAAGGTTCTGCGAAAGAGTTATGGTCCTTTGCGCGTTGGCCACGGCGAATATCCCATTCCATGGAACGATGAGCTGTATGAAATATATGCCGACATTGACATAGTTCAGCAAATTAAAAGACAGCGGCTACGCTGGCTAGGTCATGTAATAAATCTTGTGAAATTACACACTTTAATATCAAGAAATAATTTAAGTTAACTTTCGTTGACAATCGCCAGCTCAAATTCATTTAGCGCCGAGCAATACAATAGATTCCTTATTTGGATTTAGGAAGCTTCTCATATAATAAACTTACATACCTTTTAGACTTAATAAAGAGTTTTCCACTTAAGTCATATTAATTAAAAAAAAATACATTGTTTTGTAAAAATAATTAAGTTTCTGCGGAAACGCTTGAGTTCGAATACTTGTTTGTTAAAATATATAAATAATTTATTTTTTCGTAAAGTAAAAATTTGGTGTTCAATATGTTATGGTTGACTCAGAATATGAAATTTGAAAATATAAACAGACAAGGTAAATATGTATATACATACATTGGAACAAAAACGCACCCGGAAATTGTAATTAAATTCCCCGGAAACGATATTTCAAAAAAATGTATTTTGTTAAGTTGTCAAGGAAATGGTGCTTGAAATCAAAAAAAAAAAAACAAGTAAAAACAGCTCAAAACCCAAGGTGATACTCATTTCTTTTTCGATATTCGTTGTTCGGTGCAACATGAATTTGTTCCGGAGGGACAGACGGTCAATAAGAAGTTCTATTTGGCCGTATTGAGGCATTTGCGTGAAAACATCAGTCGAAAATGGCCAGAATAGTGGAAGAAAAATTCATAGATTTTACACGATGATAATGCACCATTGCATCGAGCCACGATCGTGACCGAATTTAAAGCCAAACACGCAATGAATTCCATCGACCAACCGCCGGATTCACCATATCTGGCTCCGTGTGATTTTTTCTTGCTCCCCAAACTGAAATTGCCATTCCTTCAGTCGATCGAAGAGATAAAAAATAATTGACTGAGAGAGCCATCCCACAAAGTGCTTATTAAAAGTGTTTTAAGGATTGGAAAAATCGTTGGCTTAAGTGAATTACATCCGGTGAGGATAACTTTGAAGGCGACAAAATAAATATTGTTCAATAATTAAATGATTTGCGTTTATAGAAAAACATCTATTTTTAGCTTATTTTGAAAAAATAATTATAATTTTATTGACTACACACGGATACTTATGTATGTAAGTGAGGAAAAAATACATACATTGAACCTATTCGTAAATTAATTAATGGCGGAAAAGTCTTCACTAATTATTTTCACAAAAGAGTGTTATATTTTGATACGCCCAACAACATACCATTTCGGTGTTCGACATTCTTTTTCTTTCGTGGAATATTATTCTCTAATCACGAAGTCTGGTAATGATGCTTGAGTTTTTTAGTTTTTCAACAAACAGAAAAATTTGGGACAGGATCAAATATTTTTTAGATTGAACAGGATTCCGTGTTAATTTAAGTTTATAACCATTTCACATGCAAATTGAAGTGAAATTTGCTCAATTTAATTTACACAAAGAATGTACATACGAATATCTTGTTAGGTGTAAAATCAAGTCGCATATAAGTATGTACATATATTACTATACTTCTCTTATACTACTACTATTATAATACTAAAAATACCACACGCTTGCCGCTTGGCACATAATTCATTTCCTTTTATTTGTGTCGGTAATAGAGAGCGTAAACTGTCTTGAAATCTAATAAAATGAGCATTTCATAATACTAAATTTAAGCTCTAAGTGTCTAGCTATTACAATGTCACACACACCTTAAGTTAATGGTTGAAAATTCGGTGTGTGCAATTTCACATATTCATTTATGGTAGAACTTTAGACGTAAAATGTGGTTAAAGTTGTCATGAAAAAGTATTATTACGATACGTGGTGAGGTGAACCGGGTTTCCTTTAATCTTTAGATAGTAAATTGTACGGCTGGGTCATGTTGTTCGGATGGACGAAAACACTCCAGCTCTGAAAGTATTCGACGCAGCACCCACCGGGGGAAGCAGAGGAAGAGGAAGACCTCCACTCCGTTGGAAGGACCAAGTGGAGAAGGACCTGGCTTCGCTTGGAATATCCAATTGGCGCCACGTAGCGAAAAAAAGAAACGACTGGCGTGCTGTTGTTAACTCGGCTATAATCGCGCAAGCGGTGTCTACGCCAATTAAAAAGAAGAAGAAATTGTATAATGCTCTCATTCAAATATTTCATGCTACCGTTATGCAAGATTAAATTTCATCTCTTTACTAATGAACAGAAATGGAGGCAAGTGCAAGACTATGTGCAAGTGCCGAACATACATATATGGTACAAGTTAATGGTATCTAAGTTGAATGAAAATTAGAGGTTAGTGGAACAATGTGTTTATTTACCAAGGAACAGCATATGTAAGTATTAGTCGAAAAACGCTACCAGAGGAAGCCGAAAAATCTGAATTTGGTACGTGGGGTTCACGCTGGTAAAGGTGCATCAGTTTTAAAAATGCTTTATTCCCGTCTAGTTTTAGCCAAATAGCGTGCCTAAGTCCCTGCAAATCATCTCATTTAGCTCCAGTTTGAAGAGTAAGAAAACATATAAGAGCCTATAGTTAACTTTTCATTGAAAGTAACTCTAAGTTTTTTATTGAACTCTGTTAAACAAATATAAACGGGTGTGAGTATTTCGGCAATATATGCAAGTAATAGATGCTCAAGTGTTTATCTATAAAAATAAGTGTAAATGATGTCAAGAGCACGTACGCATTGCGTTTAATTTCGATATTTTCTGCATTACTTCTGTGGGATAAGAACTTTTAAACAGGATTTGGGACTCATACTGCACTTGTATTTCCAAATTATTCAATAACTACATACTTACATCATTAGACAAAACTAAAACACCTCCCCAATTTGGTTTGTCTTGAAAAAATAATACTTACAAAATAATTGTAAAATTATGACCTTTTTCAATTAGCTGCTTATTAATTTTTATCAAAATAAAGATTTTCTTCTTCAGTTGTCTAAATTAAAAAAGTTTAATCAACAAAAGCATTTACACTTTAAAATTTAACTGGACGTCTAAAGTATCGATTTCTTCGGTTTGAAAATAATATCTATAAATTAAAAAATTGAAGCAAATCCGTTATTTTGGATGACTGTAACACCTTAAACTAAACGCGGTAGATATAGGGTTATATTTATAAATAATCAGGATAACGAGATGAGTTGAAGTCCTAGTAAATGTCTGTTTGTCCGTCCGTGCAAGCCGTAACAGTACGAGTTCGTGGAAAAGCGTAATAGGACCACTGCCACGAGCACAAAACACCATTAACCCAAAACATATAAAGTGCCATAAGTAAACACTATATTATGATTTAGAAGTGCAATTTGGCACAGGTGATCGTAGAAACAAGGGCACTTGTGGGCAAAAAATCTTGAGAAAGTGCGCGTTGTCCCGCCCTATAAAAATTTTAATCTATATATCTCTTAAACCTCTTAATCTACATCAACCAAATTCAACTGGCGCAAATAATATAAGAACTCCTACTTAGGGTGTGAAAATGAGTGAAATTGTAAGATAACCCCTCTCACTCCCCATATAACGGTACTGCTAAAAACTTAAAGCGTGATAATAATTAAATACACCAGAGACATTAAATTTTACCTCCGAGATGGTATAGAAGGGTTTTATGGAAGCCGATGAAAAATTGGCGGCCCGGGAATGGCACCGCCCACGTTTTGGTAAAAACACATACATATCTCGGGACCCGAGAGACCAATTTCTTCAAAATTTAATACGTGGGATCCCTCTCTATTCCTATGTCACAGTCTGAAAATGGACAAAATCGGATAACAACCACGTCTGCTTGCCATATGGGACAATTTGCAATCCCGCTTGATTTTTCACACAAATCAAGAAACAATTAATATAACAGTATAAACTTTGCACGAGTAATGCCTTTAGCGGATGCCACCTTTTGACCAAAAATTGTATCATAACAGTGTATCTTGTGATATATAAATATATAAATTTAAGCGAAAGCTTGGCTTAGGCCCTGTGGAACTAGTATCAGAATTTTAGAACATGCTGCTGACATTACTCTATATGATTGGTTTGAAGTATGTGGTATTCTGAAAAATAGATAAAATCTGGTCAATACTACTCCATCTTCCATATACTATATATAATGGTTTTCGTTTTTCTAACAGACCTTATTTGCCTGTCAATATAGGAGTTACATATAGTATTAGGGTGTGTCATTCTGTGGCAACCTTTTTTTTTCAACTGAAAAATAGGCTAAAAACTTTCAAAAATGTGAAAAAAGTTACTCAAAAGATGAACTTTTAATATTAATATTAAAAGGTGCCTGTTTCAAATTTTCTATTTTCCATATAAATTACATGGAAAAAAAATCATTTTTTTTTTGTGGTGGTTATTGTGCGTAGGTTATTATATGTACACGCGATGGCTGTCAGTAGGCATGGTAAACTCGATTCCGATTCTACTCGAGAATCGAGTTTTCTCGTAAAATAATTTATGTATTTCGTACATGTCATCAGGGTGATAAGAAAATATTATATACCGAATTTCATTGAAATCGGTTGAGTAGTTCCTGAGATATGGTTTTTGTTACATAAGTGGGCGACCCCACGCCCATTTTCAATTTTTGAAAAAAGCCTGGGTGCAGCTTCCTTCTGCCATTTCTTCCGTAAAATTTAGTGTTTCTGACGTTTTTTGTTAGTCGGTTAACGCACTTTTAGTGATTTTCAACATAACCTTTGTATGGGAGGTGGGTGTGGTTATTATCCGATTTCTTCCATTTTTGAACTGTCTATGGAAATGCCTGAAGGAAACGACTCTATAGAGTTTGGTTGACATAGCTATAGTAGTTTCCGAGATATGTACAAAAAACGTAGTAGGGGGCGGGGCCACTCCCACTTTTCTAAAAAAATTACGTCCAAATATGCCCCTCTCTAATGCGATCCTTTGTGCCAAATTTCACTTTAATATCTTTATTTATGGCTTAGTTATGACACTTTATAGGTTTTCTGTTTTCGCCATTTTGTGGGCGTGGCAGTGAGCCGATTTTGCCCATCTTCGAACTTATCCTTCTTATGGAGCCAAGAAATACATGTACCAAGTTTCATCATGATATCTCAATTTTTACTCAAGTTACAGCTTGCACGGACGGACAGACGGACGGACGGACGGACAGACAGACATCCGGATTTCAACTCTCCTCGTCACCCTGATCACTTTGATATATATGACCCTATATCTGACTCTTTTAGTTTTAGGACTTACAAACAACCGTTATGTGAACAAAACTATAATACTCTAAAGCAAACTTTGTTGCGAGAGTATAAAAATCATCTTCAACTAATACATATGTAAGTAGATAATGTAAACTCGATCGGAGAAGAAAAATTTGATATTATATATCTGTATATGAAATGGAAAACGTCAGCCAAAAGATCGGAATTTATTACATTAGGGATATGAGACCACACATAATGTTTTCATTTAATTTCATGAAGTGATATTTTGACCATTTGACCCTAGAATCATTATGGGTAGAATGGGAACGGGTCGGTGCTCTGCATCCTCATGTGTTCTACTACTAGATAGCTGGGCCTCGCGGCTGCTTGGCCAACGCTGGGTTAGCATCGGTACTTGCGCAGTCGCAAAAGCCTTTTGGCTCAAGATAGATTGCAGGAGATCTAGTGATCTCTTCGTCCTCAGTAAGGTTCATAACAGGCCTTATTGGCATACGTGCTGTAAGATTGGGAATCTTACCGGACACCGTCTGCAAAAGCTGTTTGGAAGAAGATGCGGTAGAAACAAGCCAGCACTTCCTTCTTGATTGTCCCGCGTTTAGGAGGTCAAGATTTAGACACATACCTACCGAACTGGCGGGTGTTAAAGTTAAGCTCCTTGCAAGATTGTATTGGCTACTAAGCGTTTAGCCAATCTGTAAGTCCGAACACGGGACGGGAGTTCTCATTTTCAATGGCTTTACAAAGGACTACATTTATCAGTCCACGTGCGATCTCTGATCAGCCATCTAACCTAACCTAACCTATTTTGACCAACATGAACGGTTTAAAGGCGGACAGGAACGGAGTAATGTCTGCCGGAAGTTCAAAAATATAGATAATAGTTATAGGGGGTTAGGTCAAATTTCTAAGGGAAGTCTTAACCCGATTCATCACATTTGACAGAGACTTCCTATTATAAGGAAATAATTCTTTCTGAGTTTCATTTATATATCTAACACATTTACCGTTATTTTTGAGATTTTTTGATTATACGGTGGTATATTTCAAAAGCACTACTTGTTATACTCGTATTAATGCTTCTTGATTTGTGTACTGGAAAGTGACAGAATCGAATGGATTTAAAAATTGTGTTATATGGGAAGTAGGTGGTACAACTACAACCATGTTTCCTTACGATGTTGCAATTTTTACTCAAGTTGCACATTGCACAGACAGACATACGGATTTCAACTCGTCTCGTCATTCTCATCACTTATATATGTAAAACCCGACACATATCTCTAATACTTTTAGGTGATATACAGAACCATTAGGTGAACAAAACTATTATATTCTGTACCGAAATGTTTAAAGAAAACGGTACTGAGGACAATTTTGCCAAAAAATAGGCTTTCATTTCAAATTGTATACACTATCTGCAGCCTTTCTGTTATAGTAATACTCATCATTTTTATACTCTAGCAACAAAGTTGTTAAGGAGAGTATTATAGTTTTGCTCACATAACGGTTGTTTGCAAGACCTAAAACTAAAAGAATCAGATATAGGGTTATATATACCAAAGTGATCAGGGTGACGAGTAGAGTTGAAATCCGGATGTCTGTCTGTCCGTCCGTCCGTGCAAGCTGTAACTTGAGTAAAAATTGAGATATCATGATGAAACTTGGTACACGTATTTCTTGGCTCAATAAGAAGGATAAGTTCGAAAGTGGGCAAAATCGGCCTACTGCCACGCCCACAAAATGGCGGAAGCCGAAAACCTATAAAGTGTCATAACTAAGCCATAAATAAAGATATTAAAGTGAAATTTGGCACAAAGGCTCGCATTAGGGAGGGGTATATTTGGACGTAATTTTTTTAGAAAAGTGGGCGTGGCCCCGCCCCCCACTAAGTTTTTTGTACATATCTCGGAAACTACTATAGCTATGTCAACCAAACTCTATAGAGTCGTTTCCTTCAGGCATTTCCATATACAGTTCAAAAATGGAAGAAATCGGATAATAACCACACCCACTTCCCATACAAAGGTTATGTTGAAAATCACTAAAAGTGCGTTAACCGACTAACAAAAAACGTCAGAAACACTAAATTTTACGGAAGAAATGGCAGAAAGAAGCTGCACCCAGGCTTTTTTTAAAAATTGAAAATGGGCGAGGCGTCGCCCACTTATGGACCAAAAACCATATCTCAGGAACTACTAGACCGATTTCAATGAAATTCGGTATATAATATTTTCTTAACACCATGATGACATGTACGAAAGATGGGTGAAATCGGTTCACAACCACGCCTTTTTGCAATATAACGCTATTTTGAATTCCATCTGATGCCACCTCTGTATAATATATACATACATTAGGAACCAATGATGATAGCGGAATAAAACTTTACACGAATACATTATTTGAAAAATATGTAAATGACGGATAATGAAATCTCGATTATCACTTTATCATGCGAGAGTATAAAATGTGACCGGTGACACCCGAACTTAGCCCTTCCTTACTTGTTATTATAGACTTTTACACTCCGCTTATTCCGAATATTCTCCACAAGCCTACGAGTATAATCTCCGATCATAAAAATCATATTAAAATTATAAAGAAAATAAAAGGGAGAAAGAAAATGAGCTGGAATGCAGTACATTCTTTCAAAAATTATTGGCGACTCGTAGATAAGCGTTTGGTTATTTCTGTTTACAAATAAATTTCGTATTTATCATAAGCGTCCGGCTTATTACTTTGGGATTCGATATTTTGTAGAAATGTAAAATACAATTGGTTGAGCAGTTGAAAGTTTTCTTGGCTATTTATATTTCCATTCACAATGTGATTTGTTCTTTGGAGAGAAATTAAACCCAAATACTGATGTACAAAAGAAAATGTTCAAGATTTTTGCAATGATACTGGCGGGGATAAAATGATATTTGCTATTACTTTTTTGAGTAAAGTCATGATTTATGACAAAGAACCAATTGGAAGTATTATATAATTATAACTGATTGCTCTTAAAGCAAGTCTTAAGAAAACATTTCGAATAGAGGAAATATTGAATTATGTATGTATATATATTAAAATATTAAAAACAAGTTTTTTCAAAGCATCGTCTTAGGCACGACACCTTGAAAGCATTTCTTGCTATACCTCTTCACCATCGCCAAACGCTGTTCAAGAGAGATGGGTAAGGATTGATGTTAGATTGTCAAGCCCAGAATTAAGCTCTGTAGTCGACAATCCGACGGGTCTCCGTTCGAAGTTTGATTCCACAGAAACCCTTAAGGGCCGAAAGGTTTTGAAGTGCGCAGACTAGTCCGCCTCCGATTTTCTAATGGGTAGCATTGCTAAAAATAGTACCGCCTTTGTAGGCCTTCAACTGAAGCTTTTAATTACCAAACTAAGAAGATACCAAAGAGAATTCGTGATCGCATTTGTTCGCCGCTCTTGAGGAGCTAGGCGGTAAACTCCCGAGGTGTATAAAGCTGCAGAGCAAGGCTATTCTATATAGAAGAATGTCAGCCTATGAAGGAGGAGAATCCGAATAAACTAAGCAGGTCAATACTAGTGGCCATCTGCCAAGAGTGGGTAAAGGATCTATCGAGAGCTGACAACAAAATTATATTCGGTATACGCAAGGGCAGAGTAATGATAATTCAAAGCGGCTGGTGAAGACGACATGGAAGAGGTCGACGGAAACAGGCAGTTGCTAAGAGGTGTGGTTATCACAGAATAGACAAGAGCCAAATAAATGGGCTTCATGCAGATAAATCTGTAGCAGTCGAAAAGTGCTACAGCCAGTCTGGCAACCCTCTTATATAAGGGTAGCATCGACATCAGCCTTATACAGGATCCCTAGGTTAGAAATGACTGGATAGAAGGCCTGAACAACAGCTGTTATAATCCACGCATTAAAATCATTAACATCAATCATCAATAAAGCTATTAATGCATTTTTTTATACTCTCGCAACAATGTTGCTAAGGAGAGTATTATATCGGGTGAGAAGCCGTTCAAGAACTGCCCATGCATCCCGAAAATGCACTGTTTGGTGTGGTTTGTACGCTGGTGGAATCATTGGACCGTATTTTTTCAAAGATGCTGTTGGACGCAACGTTACGGTGAATGGCGATCGCTATCGTTCGATGCTAACAAACTTTTTGTTGCCAAAAATGGAAGAACTGAACTTGGTTGAAATGTGGTTTCAACAAGATGGCGCTACATGCCACACAGCTCGCGATTCTATGGCCATTTTGAGGGAAAACTTCGGAGAACAATTCATCTCAAGAAATGGACCCGTAAGTTGGCCACCAAGATCATGCGATTTAACGCCTTTAGACTATTTTTTGTGGTGCTACGTCAAGTCTAAAGTCTACAGAAATAAGCCAGCAACTATTCCAGCTTTGGAAGACAACATTTCCGAAGAAATTCGGGCTATTCCGGCCGAAATGCTCGAAAAAGTTGCCCAAAATTGGACTTTCCGAATGGACCACCTAAGACGCAGCCGCGATCAACATTTAAATGAAATTATCTTCAAAAAGTAAATGCCATGAACCAATCTAACGTTTCAAATAAAGAACCGATGAGATTTTGCAAATTTTATGCGTTTTTTTTTAAAAAAGTTATCAAGCTCTTAAAAAATCACCCGATAGTTTTGTTCACATATCGGTTGTTTGTAAGTCCTAAAACTAAAAGAGTCAGATATAGGGTTATATATACCAAAGTGATCAGGGTGACGAGTAGAGTCGAAATCCGGATGTCTGTCTGTCCGTCCGTCCGTGCAAGCTGTAACTTGAGTAAAAATTGAGATATCACGATGAAACTTGGTGCACGTATTCCTTGGCTCCATAAGAAGGTTAAGTTCGAAGATGGGCAAAATCGGCCTACTGCCACGCCCACAAAATGGCGAAAACCGAAAACCTATAAAGTGTCATAACTAAGCCATAAATAAAGATATTAACGTGAAATTTGGCACAAAGAATCGCATTAGGGAGGGGCATATTTGGACGCAAATTTTTGGAAAAGTGGACGTGGCCCTGCCCCCACTAAGTTTTTTGTACATATCTCGGAAACTACTATAGCTATGTCAACCAAACTCTACAGAGTCGTTTTCTTCAGGCATTTCCATATACAGTTCAAAAATGGAAAAAATCGGATAATAACCACTCCCACCTCCCATACAAAGGTTATGTTGAAAATCACTAAAAGTGCGTTAACCGACTAACAAAAAACGTCAGAAACACTAAATTTTACGGAAGCAATGGCAGAAGGAAGCTGCACCCAGGCTTTTTTTAAAAATTGAAAATGGGCTTGGCCTCGCCCATTTATGGACCAAAAACCATATCTCAGGGACTACTCAACCGATTTCAATGAAATTCGGTATATAATATTTTCTTAACACCCTGATGACATGTACGAAATATGGGTGAAATCGGTTCACAACCACGCCTTCTTCCAATATAACGCTATTTTGAATTCCATCTGATGCCTTTTCTGTATAATTTATACATTAGGAACCAATGATGATAGCGGAATAAAACTTTACAAAAATACGGTATTTGAAAAATATGTAAATGACGTATAATGAAATCTCGATTATCACTTTATCATGCGAGAGTATAAAATGTTCGGTGACACCCGAACTTAGCCCTTCCTTACTTGTTCTGTTATAATTAGAGCACAGCAGATACCAGGTGGCAAGGCGACACAAAAGAGCTCTTGCTCCAACGGTCCATAAACCTTTTCATACGGAATGTGACATCATTTCCTGCTGTAATAATTAAGGAGATTGGTGGAGGACGAGTTATAGACATATCGAAATTCTAAACAAGGCTGGATTTCAATAGCTACTTTCAAATTAGAACACCCTCTAGACGTGAGTGAAGAAGAGGTTTAGTAAGGGAGACGAATACTGCTTCACTCTATTCCGTCGGGTAAAAACAGGGTTATATTCTGAAGATTTTGATATCTTTCAGCTAACATCTTCCAAGGGGAGTTACTACGTATAGCGAAGGCCTGTGGAGTTTTACTGAACAACTATGGGAAGACACAGACGCCAGGCGGTCTAACTAACCTCATTAAGTAGTTCATAAACTCATTCAATTTTAATTAAATCTGTTTGTTAAGTAAGGTTGCTAAGACCAGCATCGTTGATGAATAAGCCACATAAGAGCATTATAAATTTAATAAAAGATGGTCAAGAAAAAAATCATATACTCCGTTAGCAGTTTCAAAGTTCAAGGTGAGGCATAAGTATTATTATTTTAGGTTAAATATTTTATAGCCGAATTTCATCTACTACAATCTTAATAAAATATTCAACAGCATTTCACACCACATATTCATGCTTTTCATATGTTAAGCAATATGGATACAACAGCGGTATTTCGCAAGCAATAAACAGTTAAGGCAATCAATGATTTATGAACAGTAAGTAATTTGCGATTAAGTTGGTTGTATAAACTAAGTTGAATGATTAACATTACAACCATATGTACCCATGCATCAATTGGTTTTATGTAACACGTGTTACATAAGAACTGAAAGATGTTTATATTTTAAAAGATTGACTTGGATGAAAAACCTTTACGCAAAACCAAATTAGTATTAGTTATTGAAAATACAGGCCTTTAGCAGAGTAACCGCAAACCAAAAAACAATTAGCTTTGCTATACTATACTTTTGTGTGAATATTTATATACACTATATTTGAAAATAATTGAAAGACGATGACTTTTATAGTGCAGTACAGCGCTCATATATCTTTCTGTATTTCAATTTGAGCCTAATATCGCTTTATATGTTATGATGACGGGCTAAATAGCTTTCGGAATCCAAGAAATTTTATATACACACATACTATATATAACTCCTGCACTGATCTACATATTCGGCATAAGGTTTGTTGGGAAAAGGCAAATCATTATATGAAGTTATATAAGAGTTGGAGTAGTATCGAGTAGATTCAATGTATTAACATGCCACATACAAAAAAAATGGTCCCTGGGTTTCATTAAGGTACCTTACATGCAATCAGCAATCAGATGGAGTTAAGTCAACCGGATGTTCAAAAATCTGATTTTAGTTATATGGGACCAGGTCAAGTTTTCGTCAAATTTTATCTACTTTAGACACAAAGAACACTGTTATGAGTAAAATACGTTCTGTAATTTTCATTGAGATTCAAATATTGGCCAATATATGCGGTATAAAGTCACCAGAAAAAAAATGTTTATATTACGTATATGGGGGCTTAGTGAAGTATTGACATGATTCAACACATTTTGGGTACATAGAGTTATTATTGTCGGGAAAGGATTCTCTCTGAATTTCAATTGTATATCCCATACATTGAGCGGTATTTTCGTTCAAATGTCAACCATAGACACTGTGGTCCACATATTCGGTAACTAGGGACTTGAACAGTTTTGTTCGGAATTAGAAAATTTTTTGTCATAAGATGGCATACTTTTAAGGAATTATTAGAGAAAATGTAAAATTTCGTTATATGGGGTGTGGGCGAGGTTGTAGTTTGCACTGTGATATAGAAGTATGAGAAGAACGCCACATAATAAATTGAGTCGAAATCGGTCGGTCGGATCCCGAGATATGTGATTTCACCTGAAAGTAGGCAGTGCTACGCCATCGTCAAATTTTCACATCCCCGATCCACTGTGCCTAGCTATAGTTTTATGTCTTTATTTAGTGCTTAGTTACGGCACTTTATATGTCTTCGGTTAATGGCGTTTTGTGAGCGTGGCAGTGATCCGATTACGCCCATCTACAAACTCGAAACTTGTTTGTGCTAAGAAACCTGTGTGCCGGACAGACAGCCAGATCACCAGATTTCAATTTTCTTCGTCATTTATATATGCATAACCCAATTTATCGTCTAGTTTTGGGTGATATGTACAACCGTTTTGCGAACACAACTTTCATACTCTGTAGCAACATGTTGCAAGAGTATTTAAACTAATATACCAAAATAACTAATATACATATTATTAATTGAGCTCTCTCGAAATTCTTACTACGTAGTATAACCATTTAACTGGAGAAAAGCAAAGAGGATGTCTTTACATTACAATTTATGGTTAATGTGCGATAATTGATTGCAATTTCATACCAATCAAATCTTGTGAAATTGTACAAGTGCATACGTACAGCTATAGATGCTTGTACATAACAGTGAACAGCAAGCTACTTACACGCCATATTGCGTCCATGAATTACAATATCATCATGATATATTCACAGTACATAAAACATTGCTATCTATTTCATTTTAATGATTATGGCGAGTTAGCCTTTTTCTTTGAAAATGTTTGTGTGTTTTCATCGATGATGTCTCGGGCAGGATTTCAAGACTAGCTACCCTATACCTAGATGTTGAACTTTCCAAGAAATTGGCCTTCTAGTATATTATCGATGCATTCGCTGCCGTCAAAACTCGAAAAGTTCCCTTCTAAGTTCTAAATGGAACAATTGATTTAAATACATCCGAGCTGACCCCGCAGCCGTTGTCCTGCGCGAAATTATGTCTTTTGAATTGAAAGTACAAAAATTCATATTGTGTTGATTATCATTTATTTGAGATTTTTCTACATTTTTTTTCAATGTAACGCAGTTTGATAAACAACAATTTTTGGTTTCTGTTTCGGTGTACATAAAAGATGGTTTTCCAACTCGTGAGCACGCCACGTATATTTGGCCGTGTGAAAATTATAGCATTTCCAAATTTATGCTACACACTATGCGACTATCCTTGTGTCCTGTCGATTGTCATTTCAAGTGCAATTTTCAAAAGAAATCCGTAGAATCAAGCATTCTGTCCCATGTATTTGATTGGTGCAATCATATTGCGAAACATTATAGCGACAGATCCAACTTTGAGACGCAACTGGATAATTCACAGTGATGTCTTCATTGTCAAGGCGAACGATCGATTTGTATGACCGCAAGTCTCCCGGAATTTGACTTTGAATCTTCCAGTTTAAGTCAACAACAGCGGTATTTTTGCCAGCTAACATTGCGAGGGCACTTAAGGAATCGTAGTTACGATAATTTGGCCAATGTCCGAACATTCGTAATGAGTTCATCTTTCTTAAATTGATAAACGGCAGATGGAATTGATATCAAACCACCGGAAGTATCAACCGGAATTGATCCGTTTCCAATCCTTAGCAAATACGATGTAAAATGTCTTCGGCAATGTAATTTTTGGTCGTATCCCATAACTGACGCTGATCATCGCGAAAAGTGTGCAAACTTCATTCCAGTGATTATCATGTTCTAGCAATTGTAATTGTAATTGTATGTAGAATATCAAAGTATTTCCAAATAGAGCAAGTTCTCGCAAACGGTTCACTGACGAAAGTTGAAAAAAAACTCGTAAATGTTAATTTTGTTGCTGGGGGTGTTTCCCCTGTCTGTACTGTATTCTCTGTGTTGAAATAGACTATTTGGTCATTCTCCAAATTAACTGTGAGACGCACAACAGTCGGAAAACGTTCATGAATCGCAAAAGTAAATATCATACAAAGCGCTTTATTGCAGTTCACGTATCGACCGTATCGTTCAAGATCAGTAACCGCCATGTTGCTTCCTCTGGTGACGTATTTACAAACGTATTTTATCGATTACACCAAACTGCAATACGCAACATTGACATGACTTTTGAATGTGAATTAGACAAAAGTGGCGAATATGGTACGATCCATGTGTTGTCCACTTCGATGTATTGTTAACTTCGATATTCAGGCCTCTAACTTGAATGCTAAATGTTCTGCCATTGTCATCTGGTGAGCGACGCTGATACATTGGATATCCATCATTTCTAGTTTGTGTTTCCGAAAGAAAAGCACGTGGATAGTGTTTCGTGCATTTATTGTCAGACATACAAACCGAAGTGGGATTGTGGTGTCCCCAAGGTACATGAATCATACTGGTTTTCACCATTTCGTATAATTCTTAATCTATCTCTGGACCAGGAATTTCCGCAGAAATGATTTCTTCAATTTGATCTGGTGTAACCACCATCCACCATCCAAAGAAGAATGTGTACGTGCGACAAACCTCTCTGTTGTCACTCAACAGAGTACATCCAGCATTTAGCAGCACCACATATACTTTGCTTCAAGATAAAGTCCATCAAACATCGTAACTGTTGTTTGAAAAGTCGTGCTGATATCGTGACGATGGCTTGCTGAATGACCGCGAGCCATAACTCCGCACGTATGTCATCGCATCTTGCATTCCCTTGCCTTGGCCTGCCATACGTTGATGGCATTAATAAGGCCGACCGATATTACGGCGACCGATATTATGGCTTCGTAACAAATATTAATCTGCAACACACATAAATTTTTCACTGAATAGTTTCCAAAAATTTTTCGTTTAAATAACCGGAATAAAAAAGCAAGCGACCGAAATTGAACGATTCAAATAATTTACAAATCAAAATATTAAAAAACAAAACAACAAAAATTGAAAAAAAAATTTGTATGGAAAAAAGTATATATGTACATATGTATAAGAAGATTAAGTATTCATTACACATATCGAGTTTTCATTGTTTTTAATATGTATTCTGCTATTCGGGGCGGAGACAAATCCAACGAATCAATAATCATGAAAATTGGTTCAGCAGATCTCGAGTTATAAGTGGTCGAACAAACCCATCTTTGTTTTATATATGTATGTACATACTTATAGATTACCGTTTCTCAAAATCGTACAAAACTAATTTGTTCCAACCAATATCAAGAAGAAAGTAAATTAACTACAGGTGGAATGAGACCTAAACTCTTCTTCGTATTTGACTTATTCTTCTTTATTCTTCAAAAACGTTGAAGATAGTCAATATAGTTCATAAAGTATTAAAAACAATACATGGCTATAAATAAAATGTTATTTTTAAATGGTGTCCCATAGATATAGATAGAAGAGTAAGGTTAGCCAAATAATAAACTAAACCCTTTACGCTTGGAACGCTGTTAGAAATGAATTAATATTATTTAAACAAAATTTTCTTACGGAATCTTAAACTTAGTTACATAAGGCATTTAACCGGCTACAAATACTTCATACCTTTAGCGAGAGGTCAAACTCTTGCAACTGAAATGGTTAGTTGTTAACTTAAAGTTTAATTAACGATATGATAATAAAAAATATTTATAGTTATTATTTTAGCAATATTTCAAAAAATATATAAGTCCTGAATATTTCACTAATTTATCTTTTCAATTTCTTGGTCTAGAAACGATGTAATATTGCAAAAGTATATCTGCCTTAAAATGGCTTATTTGTATTTCAATAAAAGATGTAATGAAACTTTTGATAATTAGTGATAATAATAAACGCGAATGAACAACAAAAAACTATTCAAAACAAGAAAGCAACCGAATATTTTATACTCTTACAACTTGCAAGGATCAAAACCGGCTTGTCAGAGTAACGAAAACTATTAGAAGTCTTATTTTTCTTCTTTGTTGGAGTAGACAGCGCTTACGCGGTTATAGCCGAGTTTACAAAAGCGCCAGTTTGTTGTTTACTTTTCATTGGGACGTTTTTTACGTTTTGGTGTAAATTTTGTCATTATTTTTTCCTTAGCTGTGCCAAATTTAAGGTATTTCTGGTTCCGAATGAAATCAATCAAACGAATTGCACATTAATTCTGATTTTCGGTACAACAGTGAACGGAACGAAAAACTGGGGATAATATTTGTTTGGGTATACCAAATGACGGTCATTTATAAGCCTCTTATCGTAAGAGTTCACAGAAGGCGTAGAAGTTATAAGTAATGTTTCTTATTGTTCTTTTCGTAAGACAAGCAATTAATATTTACATATAAATAATCTATTGAATGAAATATTAACTTAACAAGTAAGGAAGGGCTAAGTTCGGGTGTCACCGAACATTTTATACTCTCGCATGATAAAGTGATAATCGAGATTTCATTATCAGTCATTTACATATTTTTCAAATACCGTATTTGTGTAAAGTTTTATTCCGCTATCATCATTGGTTCCTAATGTTTATACTTGTATTATAAAGAGAAGGCATCAGATGGAATTCAAAATAGCTTTATATTGAAAGAAGGCGTGGTTGTGAACCGATTTCACCCATATTTCGTACATGTCATCAGGGTGTTAAGAAAACATTATATACTGAATTTTATTGAAATCGGTCTAGTAGCTTCTGAGATATGGTTCTTGGTCCATAAGTGGGCGGCGACACGCCCATTTTCAATTTAAAAAAAAAAAGGCTGGGTGCAGCTTCCTTCTGCCACTTCTTCCGTAAAATTTAGTATTTCTGACGTTTTTTGTTAGTCGGTTAACGCACTTTTAGTGATTTTGAACATAACCTTTGTATGGGAGGTGGGCGTGGTTATTATCCGATTTCTTCCATTTTTGAACTCTGTATGGAAATGCCTGAAGAAAACGACTCTGTAGAGCTTAATTGAAATAGCTATATTAATTTCCGAGATATGTACAAAAAACTTAGTAGGGGGCGGGGCCACTCCCACTTTTCCAAAAAAATTGCGTCCAAATATGCCCCTTCCTAATGCGATCCTTTGTGCCAAATTTCACTTTAATATCTTTATTTATGGCTTAGTTATGACACTTTATGGGTTTTCGGTTTCCGCCATTTTGTGGGCGTGGCAGTGGGCCGATTTTCCCATCTTCGAACTTAACCTTCTTATGGAGCCAAGAAATACGTGTACCAAGTTTCATCATGATATCTCAATTTTTACTCAAGTTACAGCTTGCACGGACGGACGGACAGACAGACATCCGGATTTCAACTCTACTCGTCACCCTGATCACTTTGGTATACATAACCCTATATCTGCCTCTTTTAGTTTTAGGACTTACAAACAACCGTTATGTGAACAAAACTATAATACTATCCTTAGCAACTTTGTTGCGAGAGTATAAAAACCTGAAGTTTCCTTTAAAAGATCATCATCTTAAAATATGTCAATCAAACTAAAACAGTAATACTTTGCCTATACATACATATTTGTTTCATTTCTATATGCAGTAAACATAGTTGCACAGAAAATGTGCTTTCTGTTTAACAAATTGTTTGATAAAATTTTTTTATTATATTGGCTAAGTTACAATGGCATATATAAAAGTATGTATCTATCGCTTTTCTAAACATTGATTCCAATTTAGTTAGTGCAGAGCAAATAAGCGTAAGAAATAATATTATATCCGCGTTCATAACTGTGATCAACAAAAACATCTTAAGTTGTAATAAGCGTGGTTTGAATAGCTAAAAATTATTATCCATCCATGCAAGCTGTATCTTGAGTAGAAATTGAGATATCTCGATGAAACTTGGTACGTATGCTCGGTGTGAAAATTGGACGATGGGCATGGCACCGCCCACTTTTGGGTGTAATCCGCCCGCCTTATTTCGACACAATTTAGTTATTGCATTCTTCTCACATCCCTATCACACCTATTTCCATATAACGCAATTTAAAACTCCATTTGATTCATTCACTTTCCAGTAAGTATGTAAATCAAGGCGCAATTAATAAAGAGGGACAAAACTCGAATCGCGTCAATACTTGTCTGAGCTCACTTTACCTATAATAAAGATTTTCGAACTTCCGGGTGACTTTATACCTTATATATCGGCCGATATGTGTGTTATCTCAATAAAAATGAGAGAGCGTATTTTACTTATAACGTCTATTTTTGTTCCTAAAATAAATAAAATTGGGCGAAAACTTGACCTAGCTCCTATAAAACTAATATCAGGATTTTCGAACAGCCGGCTAACTTTATCTCTAATGCTTGGTGTTTGTATGTAAAGTACTTTATGAAACCCAGGGAAATTTTGTTTTATAAAATCGAATCGATAATACCCCAACACTCATATACTATAGATTATATGATGTTCGTTTTTCTAAAATTACGTCGAATATGTCTGTAAGAGTATGAGTTATATATTGTATATGTGTGTATAAAATTGAGTTTTACACCTTAAGATATTTTCCTGACTTTGATTCCTGCAAGTTGCAAGAGTATAAGTGCACCTTGACCCAGAACTTAGCTCTTCCTTACTTGTTTATCTTATTTGTTTTGCAAATATTCGGATGTACATACGTAACAGAATATGACTCTAAACTAGCATGACGTTTGGTGTTGTTTCAGCTACTACTGTACTCCACATCGAGGCAACAAAACGATGAAGGATACGAATAACTTATTGGCAGTATCAAGATAAATTTTGTTCATTTATATACTATGTATATATAAATATATATATATATATATATACATGATTTATATATATATATATATATCTGATCATGTACTATATACTCACATAATAAATTTCAATCAGTTCATTTTCTTCACCATGATTCTTTCAGGCATTGGTCTTCTAAGTTTGCTGAACAGGCAGAAGTCTCACAGAGCCTAATTACGTGAATACAGTGGTTCCGTTAAAAAACCCGGAAGGAATTAATGCAGTATGGCATGGTGCGTTATCCTGCTGAAGGAGCAAAGAGTAGTTGGCCCATAATTTCGGCCGTTTCAGACAAATATCTGGACAGAAATGACGCTCAAGTCATATTATTTATGCACATTGATTTACTATATAATTGTAAGTAATTGTTAATAAGATGGTATTGTTAGATGTACTCTACTTTTTACTTCTTTAAGTATAAAGTTTGAAGTGTTAATATTATAATATTATATTAAAACTATATATATATATATATATATATGTTAAAATATTTATAACATTTAAATTAAGGCTGTGTAAGTTTTTTTTTTTTTTTAATAAAATAAAGCTAAATAATAAAATACTGTTTTTGTTTTTTTTTAATTGGAATTGGTTATTGTAACAAAAAGATTTCCGAAACGCTAATATATGTATTCATTAGAGGTACCTGATGGATAACACGTCCATTCGCTAACACATGTAAATATCAGAGGGAACTGATAGCTAACTTATTCGGTAACAAATGCATTTGTTACATGCATATAACAGACAGACTGCAAACATATTCGGTAACCAATATATGCCATACTGTTAACCAAAACCAAACCAAAAGGGTATACAAAGAAAAGGTAGCATAGAAAAAGACAACCTGCTACAACAATAAATATTATTTTTTCTGTTTATGTACTTACGAATACCTGAACACCGTAGTAAACATGAATATTAAGCCATATTATAAAATAAAAATTAACGTTTTCCCCCATTATATAATTTTTCACATGAATATATGAAATTGACCGAATTTCTTCTTTCAATATCTTAGACTGTGTCGACATCAATTATTCTCATAAAAGTATTTTCAATATTTAAAGAAAATCCGGCAAATTGAAATGATTTAATTTTAGGTATATGTAAAAACAGTGATAAATTCTTATACTATTCGCTTAGTCTGAATAACTACCTCAATATATTATATAATTTGGTCGATATTATATTAATATAATATTTTATATAAACAATTTAACTCGCTATTTCACAAATACGTTTGTTCAGGCCATTATACACTCATTCCTATTTTAAAAGTTAAAATTCTTTATAAACTTCGCCAAGAATATTTTTATTTTCCAAACTATTCGAGCAGATCTATTTGTTCAGGCCATTGTTGAGTATTTACTTCATAAATTCATTTAAGCAAAATACTTTATTTAGTTTTAAAATAAAGGGAAATTAGAAAATTTTAAAATAAAATTCCTGGTGCCAACACACGAAACCAAGAATATTGATAATTTAGGGTTGTCACATTTGCCTCCAAACTATTCGAGACAAACTTCTGTGTAACAAGTATTTTATAAACCAAATTATTCCTCAATTATCTCATCTGTCAACGTGAGTAATGTAAGATAAAACAGGAGAAATATTGTTTTACAGTTCATACTTATGTAATGCTTAAGTACTGAAAAGGGGAGACTTAAGCAGTGCTTAAATAACAGCTGATTTTTGTTTTGGATTTGCTTTGAATTTTCAGCGACATCTTTCGTAGCGTAAGTCCGTTCGTAAACTTTATTTAGTTTTTAATAATAAAGTTTTGAAATTTTTGAAAATTTTAAATTTAACTTTTGTTACAATTTAAATATTTCAAAAATATATTTTTATAAATGACATTTGTAAAACATATGTTGCCCATAAATATATCATAATAAAATTTTATAGAAATTGAGCATTTTAACGACCACTCAGAAGTATTCTTGAAACCGGGCATTAGTCGCACTTATGACAAACGAGACAATGGAAACTAAACGAATGAATAAAAACAAGAAAAAACGTTACTTCGGCTGACAATACACCGTGATAGATTTTTTTATACAAATTTCGCCATATATCTTGTCAAAAAATGAACCAGCATTTGATTCCGAAATTTGTATGGTAGCCATATGTTATAGTTAACCGATCTGACCAATTTCTTTTATTAAAAAAATAATCTAATTAAATACAAAAAGTAAACTCATCGTTCAGTTTATAGCAGCTATATGTTATAGTGGTCCGATATCGGCACTTCGACAAATAAGAGAAGAGAAAATGATGTACAATAAAACTATAAAAAACTGAACTAGTTCGTATATAAAAAATTAATTTATATATGTATATACTTTATTTGATGAATACTTTCAGGGTATAATAATAATTTTGATAGAACTTGGTATGCTGGTACTTTTCTTATATTTGCGTAATCGAACCACTGCCACGCCCAGAAAACGCCATTAACCGAAAACTTATAAAGTGCCATAAATAAGCATTTAATTAAGATATAAAACTATAATTTCTCACAAGGAATCGGAGTGCCTCTGGGGTATTTGTTGGCAAAAAACTTTGAAAAAATGACGTGGCCCTGCCTCCTAATAATTTTAATGTAGTAGATATCTCTTAAACCACATAAGCTACAACAACCAAATTCGCGTAGTGTAGGTATTAGGTAGAAAAATGTCTCCATTTTTGTCTTTTGAATTTCGCAGCTATGTATAAAGCGCTACAGAGCTCGTATCTGGCAATACTATACATCTTTGAAAGGTCTTGACATAACCTACAAAACGACGTTATGCATGATTAGTTTGGATTATGCGCTCAACAGTTATACTAGACGTGTAAACATGGAGATCACTAACGCCGAAATTCGCGCTATTTTAAAGTTTTCCTTCGTTAAGGGCAAATCCGCTAGAGAAATGTTCCGTGAGATTAATGGTGTTTTGGAGGATGGTACTCTATCACTTCGAACTGCGGAGAAATGGCTTCGACAATTCAGAGCGAGTGAAAACGCCAGCCGGCGGAAGCCACGACGAATACCGGCGGAAGACATAGAATGACATCGCCTAGAAGATGGTAGTTAGTCACCAAACCATTTTAAACCATCTGCAGAAGGCTGGATACACAAAAAATCATGATATTTGGGTGCCGCATAATTTTCAACGCCTGCGATATTCTGCTGAAACATAACGAACTCGACACTATCAAGAGAAAACGGTCGTGGTCGAAGTCCGGTGAATCGTCCCAAACAGTGGCCAAGCCGGGATTGACGGCCATGAAGGTTTTGCTGTGTGTTTGGTGGGATTGGAAGGGAATCATCTCCACTATGAGCTGTTCCCATATAGCCAGATGCTTAATTCTACCATCTACAACTGGACCGCTTGTAGCAGGCGATCGACCAGAAGCGTCCAGAATTGGTCAACAGGAAGGATGTAGTGTTCCACCAGGACAACGCCAGACCACACACTACGTTGATGACTTGTCGGAAGCTACGAGAGCTCGGATGGGAAGTTTTATCGCATCCACCATATAGCCCGGACATAGCGCCAAGTGATTACCACCTGTTCCTGTCCATGGCGAACGGCCTTGTTGGTGTAAAGTTGAGTAAGGAAGACGGCTTCTACGTGGGCGGGAATTAGGAAATTGCCGTTAGATTGAAACAGATGGTACGAAACGGCGCATATTTGAACTAAATCCGATCACTGTAACACTTTTTATAAAGCATTGAATAAAGAGCAAAAAAACGGATATTTTACAACCTAATATCTACCGACTTCTACCGACGATATGATAAATGATTTGAAACGAATGGTTATCCCGCTCACTCCCCATATAGCGCCATTAGACGATAACTTAATATGGCAGAGACATTAAATTGTACAACCGAGACGGTATGAGAGGAACCGGGATCTAAATTAAATGACGGGCGTGGCACTGCCCATATTAGGTTAATAGCCTTGACAGACGGCAGCGTTAATCCGGATTAACTGCGCACTTAATCAGATCCAAATTTGTAGGTGACAGACGGCAACTATGCGAGTTTGAAACTCTCATAAACAGCTCATTGTCCTTTTTATAATATTTTCAATGAAAATTGATAGAAGATAAACATTACGGTTGTTAGCCGACCAATTTTTACCAAACCATTTTTTATTACAAAAACATAAGTATAAACACATTATTATTAAAACTGCATCATAACATAGACGTTTTATTGATATTATATTGAGAATTTGATAAACAGCTGTCAGGGTTGCTTGTATTTCATTCACAATAGATGGAAATTGGCCACTTTTAACAATGTTGCCAAGGAAAATCTCACAAACTCCCTAAAATTTTGAGAGTTATGTTTGGATTCAGCCAGGGAGTTAGCTGTGGTAACTCCTGAATTAAGCCCGAAAAATGCAATTAATCTGGTTTAACGCTGCCGTCTGTCAATGCTATAAGCCACTTATCTCTAGACCCGCCCGACCACTTTCTAAGAATTTTCCATAATATTTGTACGAGTGTACGTTAGCTGAGTCAAAATTATTGCAATCATGTCCTTTTCTCTGAATACGCCCCGTTTTTCATCGGATATTTAAACCATTCAGGTTAGTCAAAAAATGTGACATTTTAATGAAACTAAATGAAAACATTTTCTTAATAATTAATTGGTTTAGCGATATTTTAGAATGGAATTGGAAATTACTATAATGAATTTCGAGCCACTAGTTGACGTTTCAGCATATTGGGCTGATATGCTGAATTAACCCTCTTTGACCGAGCTTTTATAACATTTCATTATGATTTTAATATAATTTTTGCTGACACTCAGTAAAATATAGCAATAAAATTAAGTTTAAGTTTGAATTTGAATAATGATCGTTGAATTCTTTCACAATATATTTTTTAATATAAAGTTTTGCCAGCACATGAAGGATTTTCCTCGGCTTTGTTTTTTCCAAATTGTAAGAGTATAAATTGTTCGGTTGTTGTTTTCTAGAAGACTTCAACAAAACGCACAAATTAGCTAAAGGAATACCAAATGTGCGTAAAGTATGTATGTTAGCTATTTTCACCATATTGAAAACACTCAAGATAAAACTTTGTTGTGTAACTATGGGTAAACAAGTAAGGAAGAGCTAAGTTCGGGTATAACGAAACATTCCACACTCTAACAATTTGCAAGGATTAGAGTCAGGGAAGTACCTTCAGGCACATAAGGCTCGTTAATTATATGGGGTCTAGGGCAAATTTTCACTATATTAAGATAGCTTACATATTGGTCGATATTTTCGGTAAACAACCAACTAACGGGTTTTTCAATAAGAGCGCTACAAACGTTTATTTTTCAACAAAGCAAAAACGGTAAGGGATATCAATGAAATTCTTTATTCCTGTGAAAGTACGCTTGCAGAAGTCCAGACGCTGTATTCAATTTTCGATTGCCGATTCTTTTGCTATTTCACATTCGATATTCGTACGAAGTTCATCAATCGTCGCTGACTTGTTTGCAAAGATCATAGACTTGGCGTAGCCCCACAGGAAATAGTGTAACAGCATCAATTCGCACGACCGAGGTGGCAAATTAACTGAGCCATTTACATAGCACGTCCTCCAAACTTGGTTTTCAATAACCACCTTGTTGTAAGTAGAGATCGTGCGCGTCCATTTCATCAAAATCCGGGTAAAATGTCGTTAAAAAACGTCGTATAAGTACATTATGAGAGTACCCCAAAATTTTAGTCCCCTGTCGATCTGTCAGTTTATTGCAGCAGCTGCTTAAATCGGTGCACCTGAGAAGTGCGTTGCGATTTTTATAATTGATAAAAATATCGAACAAAGAATATTTCTCAAATTTTGTATTTCAAACCAAATATCTTGTGCGGAATCATTGCAAATGTTGGAAAAGGCTTACGACAAAGTTTTATCAAAAACACAAACCTACAATTGGCACAAAGCCTTCAAAGACAATCGAGAGATAGTACTAAACAAACTTTGACACCTTCAGCTGATAAAAATATTAAAAAAGTGAAGGCTATGCTGCATAAAAGACAAATGTTAGAGAGATGGCAAGAGAGCTGGACATCTCTCGAAAGTCCGTTTGAATTATTTTGGTGGATTTTTTTTGTACGAAACGCTTTCTTGCTCGACTCGTTCCGATTAAGCTGAACTTTTTTCAAAAAGATGTTTGATCGAATTCCGATACCACATTCATAGAGAGTATTATAACTGCCGATGAGACAAGGATTTTTGAGTTTAATATCCAAACAAGTCAACAATCAGCAGAATGGAGAGAAAAACGAGCCGAAACCAAAAAAAACACGTCAAAGCCGTTTTAAAATGAAGGTGATGTTTTCATTGTTTTTAACGATATTCGATGTTTGGAGATTTCCAAAACCACTCGAAGACTCTAGTTACCCCAATAACGACTATTTTTTTTTTGCTGACGAAGCCATTAAACTAGAAATGAGCCTTATCTGGAAAGATGGTGGAACCTAGGGGCTTGAACAGATTTGGTTCAACATGAACAATTTTCGTCATAAGGTGTTACACTGCAAAAGCACTAGTCGGGAAAAGTTTACATTAATTGGTGCGTTATTTGTACACTGGAATGTCAAAGAATCAGATGGAAAATAAGATTGTGTTTTCAGAGAAGTAGGTGTGGTTGTAGCCAGATTTTCGGAAAGAATGTTATGTGCCGATTTTGGTTGAAATTGCTGGAGCAGATCCCGAAATATGTAATTTCATCTCAAAGTAAGCGGTACAAAGCCCACCTCCCAATTTTTACTCCAGCTCTTATAAAGCTCCTTAATGCCATCCTATGATGTAAAATTTTATGTCTCGGCGTACTTACCATAGTTATTGATTTATCGCACTTTTAGTAGTTTTTATATGAGCAGTAGACGGGGTTATCTTCCGATTCTGTTGATAGGGGTGCTTAAGGAACTACTGCGATCTCCTGTGCCGAACGACTGTTCTATTACTTAATTAGCTGTGGTACCTTATAGGTTTTCTTTTTAGAGCGTTTTGTGAGAACGGCAGTGCTCCCATAACGCCCATCTACGAACTCGTCCTTCTTTTTTTCCAAGGAACACGCGTACCAAGTTTATTTACGAAATCTACATTTTTACTCAAGTTACAGCTTGCATAAACAGATGGACGGACTGACAGACAGTTAGTCGGAATTGAACTCGTCTCATCATCAGAAACAACCGTTAGGTGAACAAAACTATTATGCAATATGTTGCAAGAGTAAAAAAAAATTCTAAATATGTAGTTTTTGAATGAGTTGTCTACAGGGTATTTCATTCTAAAAATTAAACTTTAAATAAACTACTTTTTGCTAAACGGTCGGCCCGTCTTAAATCGACTATGTTGAATTTTGGTATCCAAACCGCAAGATCTAGGTTAGATGAAAGCGAGAATAACTATGTAAAGTCGTCTTAAATATTGTTTTTGTAGATATGTGTAAACTTGTTACAAAAACTGTTGTGAACAGCAACAATTATTAATCGTTCAATTTTAAAAACCACTTAATATTTTCACTGTCTTACTAACCAATTTACTCGATAAAGATAAATACAGGACCTAATTAAATATATATTACACAGCATTGACATATTCAACGTGTGTGCGAGTGAAGCTATTTACTCACATACACACATATTTACTTATGGGCGGCAGTGAGAAAATTTGTTTTTTAGAAATCAACTCAGATATGAAGTTAATAAATTTTGTATATTTATTTATGATCATATTCAAAAGGTTTCACTAAAGTTCAATCAACCCTATTAAATTATAACTAAAAGTTTTTTTCAATTCGAAATATTGTGGTTCGGAGTAACAAGTTATATTATAAACCAGTTTGAGAAATAAATAGCACCTTATATTGAAAAAAATACGCACTCCAGCATTGCCCGAAAAAACATTACCATAGTGGGAAGAATCGCTTTTAACACAAAAAAAAAAAAATCCTACATATCAAGTGGAATGTATCAAAATTAGATTATAGATCAACTATTCAGCTTATACAATATTATAAACTGTTAGGTTGCATTACATATTGCATAGCTATATAGTTTCTCATAAAGGTCTTCACCATAGTCAATCATCAGCATTGTTTTACCAAAACAACTGGCTGTTTACATAAGTGAGTATCTGATAACTAAAAGGGCTATTATTAAGTGGTCGTTATGTCACAGTTGGTCTACAACTTTGCTTCCGCCGTTTTTTGTAAATTTAAGACTTTATTATATAAAAACGGTTACAAAAATGTTATTCCAAATATTGGCCGTCGCTAGCATCTACTTTTGACCATCTTTGTGGCAGCATGCGTATTCCGTAACAAAATAACTCCTCATCTTTCGAGTCGATCCAAGTATCAATCCAATTTTTGACTTCTTCATAAGAACTGAAGTGCTCATTAGCTATAGCGTGTGTAATCGATCGGAACAAGTGGTAGTCAGATGGCGCAACGTCTGGAGAATACGGCGGATGGGATAAGATCTCCCATTTCAGCGTCTGCAAATATTTTTTGACCACCTTTGCGACGTGAGGCTGAGCATTGTCATGCTGGAGAATGACTTTATCGTGTCTTTCCTCGTACTGTGGCCGTTTTTCTTTTAGTGCTCGGCTCAAATGCATCAATTGCGTTCGGTATCGATCTCCTGTGATGGTTTCACTTGGCTTTAGCAGCTTATAATATATCACCCCCAATTGGTCCCACCAAATGCAGAGCATGACCTTGGTGCAGTGAATGTTCGGTTTTGCCGTTGACGTGGAGGCATGTCCAGGCTTTCTCCATGACTTTCTTCGCTTAGGATTATCGTAGTGGACCAATTTTTCGTCGCCAGTTACAATGCGATGTAAAAATCCCTTTCGCTTGTGCCTTTGAAGCAGCTGTTCACATGCAAAGAAGCGCCGTTCGACATCTCTTGGTTTCAAGTCGTAAAGAACCCAGTCTCCTTGTTTCTGAATCATCCCCATGGCTTTGAGGCGTTTTGATAGGGCTTGCTGTGTCACTTGCAACGATTCGGTCAATTCTTCTTGGGTTTGAACGCATCTTGGTCCAGTAATGCTTCTAATTCAGCATCTTCGAAAATCTTCTCCCTTCCACCACCATGCTGGTCTCCAACTTCATAATCACCATTCTTAAAACGTTGAAACCATTCGCGACATGTTCTTTCACTTAGGTCAGCCTCACCGTACGTATCCGAAAGTATTCGATGAGCTTCAGCCGCACTTTTCTTGGAATTAAAAAAGAAAAGCAAAATTTCCCGCAAATGTCGAGAATTCGGCTCAAAAAGTGACATTTTCAGTTGAGAATAAGTTTGGATGCAAACAGATCTCTACAAATATTTTGTTGGGTTAGTGTTGACACAAATGTCCAAGATCGATATAAAACGATTTAATCGACCAGTGCTTGACCCTAGAGACATCTATTGGAAAACGGCGGAAGCAAGGTTGTAGAGCAGTCTCGACCAAACTACCACACGCACAAAATTATACAAATGTTAGTTAAGAAGAACAAGAAGCGAAGCAAGTAGCGAAACAAAAAGTAAACAAAGTAGCTACACCGAAAAAAGTTTTCATAATTAATAAATATGTTTATTTTAGTTTATTCAATTATTTTATTCATGTCAACTTCATATTCATAATTTTTGATTCTCATTAGGTAGGTAGGTAGGAGTGCAGCCCTATCGGGCTCAATTAGCACTTGATGTGCCATTTTGATACACTATTCGTAGAACCTCCTGTATCTGCTATTACGTTTCACCTTCTCTCTCAAACCATTTTGAGGTTTCGATGAAACTACTTATGTCCGATATGCTTTTGGTGGAAATCCATTCAAGATTTGGTGCTTGGTGGATTCCGAGTGTTTTGTGTCGGATCTGTGCTAGAGCTGGGCATTCGCAGAAAAAGTGGAAAATTGTTTCCTTGTTCCCTGCTACTCCGCAGCCACGGCAGATATCGTTGTAGGGCATACCCATTTTGGATGCATGTTCCCCAAATGGCCAGTGCCCTGTTGTGGTAGCTGTTATTCTGTAAATATTTTTTCTTGACCTATTTAATAAATCATTTGTTCTTTTCCTGTCATATGTTGGCCATAATTGTTTAGTTATGACGCATTTTGTAATGTTTTTCCACCTGTTGTTTGCAATTTGCTGAAATTGTCTATTGATCTTTCCTTTTATCGATCCTAGCGGGCTTGGTATTAGCTCCGCCTCGGATTCATTGAGGAAAGCTCCTGCCTTTGCCAACTCGTCTGCTTTTTCGTTACCGAAAATGTTCCTGTGGCCGGGAACCCAGATCAAGTTTAGCTGGAGCTTGTCTTTTATTGAGCTTAGTGCTCTCTTGCAGCTGTGAACTATACTGGAATTTGTCATGGGTGAAGACAATGCCAGGAGGGCCGCCTGGCTGTCCGTAAATATAGTTGCTTTATGTATATTTCCGTGGTTTTCTAATAGAACCTCGCAGGCTTTTTCTATGCCTAGTACTTCTGCTTGGAAGATACTAGCCGAGTTCGGTAGACGTATAGAGAGAGATATGCCTAGATCAGCGGAGAATACCCCCGTGCCCACTCCGCAGTCCATTTTGGACCCGTCGGTATAGACTGAGGTGGTATCTTCCTCTACTATTGAACCTCTTCTCCATTCTCGTCTAGATGGTATCCTCACCTGGAAGTGTCTACTGAAATCCAGCTTTGGGAGAATGTAGTCTGATTTGTTAATAGTGAACTTGTTTAGAATTACACTATGTCCGTAGTTCAGCTGTTTCCAACCTCCCAATTCTTTTATTCTTATCGCCGCAATAGCTGCTGTTTTGTGAATAAAAATGTCCATTGGTAGTTGACCTGGTAGATGACCTGATTGCACCCGTAACACCCGCACATGCTGCTCTTTGTATTCCATTTAATTTTCTAATATTGTATTGTTTGTTTACCGCTGGCCACCATACCAGAGCTCCATATGTAAGTATAGGTCTTATGACAGCCGTATACATCCACATGATTATACTTGGTTTAAGGCCCCAATTCTTGTTGTCGATTTTCTTACAAGTATAGTAGGCCATGTATGCTTTGTTTATTCTTTTTTCTATATTTATTTTCCAGGACAGTTTGGTGTCAATCTCCACCCCCAAGTATTTAGCTGTGGGGGATAGAGTGAGTGTTGTACCGTTTAGTACCGGAAGTTGAAACTGAGGTATTTTGGTTCTGCTAGTGAATAGCATCAGTTCTGTTTTGTTCGGGTTAACTCCTAGACCATTGTTTTTAGCCCATAGGTTTAACCTACGAAGTGCTCTTTCTATAATCTCGCTGACTGTTGAAGGAAACATGCCTGAAACCAACAACACTATATCGTCTGCATACGCTACTGCTTTCACTCCTTCACCGTTTAGTTGGAGTAGTATTTCGTTCAGCGCTGCAACCCAAAGAATCGGAGAGAGGACCCCCCTTGAGGCGTTCCTCTACTCACATAGCTTGTTTGTGTTGCAGCGCCGTTTGAAGCTATAATCTTCCTATTCTCAAGCATCGATAGTATCCATCTGCAAACAGTGTCGTCTATGCCACCATGTGCCAGAGAATTAATTATCGCATTTACTTCTATGTTGTTGAAGGCGCCCTCTATGTCTAGAAATGCAGCCATGGTGTATTGTTTGTGGTGTAGTGATTTTTCGATTACACTTATCACCTCGTGAAGGGCGGTTTCGGTTGATCGGCCCTTCATGTACGCATGTTGGGACTTCGATATCTTCTCCGCCATTATTGTTCTTACGTGTAGATCTATTAGTCTTTCCAGTACCTTCAGCATAAAGGAGGTAAGGCTTATAGGTCTAAAGTCCTTGGCATTTTCGTGTGTTCTTCTGCCGGGTTTTGGAAGGAACACAACTTTACTTCTTTTCCAACTTCTTGGGATGTAGGATAATAGAATGCTAGCTTTGTATATATTTTCAAGCCTTAGAACCATTGGTTCTACTAGTTTTTGCAGCATTATGGGCATAATCCCGTCAGGACCTGCCGCTTTAAATGGTGCAAAACTGTTTATGGCATATTTGATTTTACTTTTGTCTACTATTTGGCTTCGATAGTCAGCTGCATTCAGCGGTGGTTCTGGTTGAACCCTCGTTGAAGGTTTTTGCTGGCTCCCGGGGAAGTGCGTTGTGATTAGTACCTCCAGAGACTCTTTTGCCGAGGAGGTCCAATAACTTCCCTCAGCCCTAATGTAGGCAGTGTTAATATGATCTTTGGATAGCATTTTACTCAGCCTAGCGGCTTCTCTGCAACTTTCTATCGATGTGCAGAAAGATTGCCATGAGTCCTTTTTAGCTTTCCTGACTGCTTTTTTGTATTCTTTCATAATGTCTTTATATGGCTGCCAGATTTTGGTTCTAAAACTCTCATTGAAAGTTTTCCTTAGTTGTGTTCTCAAACTCTTAGGTTTCTCTTTTTCAAAACTGTTAGCGGAGTAGATTTATTAAAAGTTGTGGTTAAAATTTTTTCCAACTTCTCTACTTCTGAATCTAATTCCTCAGGATTTCTGATACTCTTGTTGCCTCCCTTTTCAAGGCATTTTGTTGCTATATTGGTAAATTTTCCCCATGCCGTTCTTCTAGGGTTCCGGTATGTGAGAGGCGCACTGTACTTCTCGCGGATGCTGAAGAGTATCCAAGAGTGATCCGACATGGAAAGCTCATCGGATACCCTCCAGTTATCCACAACGAGACTGTCTGTGTCTGTTGATAGCGTGAGGTCAAGCACTTCCTCCCACCCCGGAAACCTATCCGAGCTTGGGAAAGTAAATGTTGGCTTATCGCCCTTGTTGCAAATACTTAGATTACTATTCAAAATATACTGCAAGAGTGACTCACCTCTGGTGTTTATATTGGAGCTACCCCATACGGTGTGCCTTGCGTTTGCATCACACCCTATTAGGACATCATCCCTCCTGTTCTCCTCTACTAGTCTGGCGAGCGGGGCCGGTGGTAAGTCTTCGTCATGGGCCAAGTAGGCCGAGACCAAGAAGAAGGGCTTTTCCTTCTGTTCCACCTTTACCACTGTGATATCTGCTGTGCTGTAATTAGGACAAAGAAATGCATTTATACTTTTATTGATAAGGATGCATGCCCTAGGTTTACCTCTGTTCCGTGTGTAAAACAGGTTATAGTTGCTGCTGTTTAGCCCTTTAATGGAATCATCATTGATCCAGGGCTCCTGTACTAGGCTGATGTCGATGCCCCTCTCGTTCACGAGGGTTGTCAGATTCGCTGTAGCACTCTTCGAGTGCTGCAGGTTTATCTGTACACATCTAAGGTTGTTATTGGGCATCTCGGGTTTCTTCGATGCCCACATTCCTTAGCAACTGGCTGGCGTCGTCGACCTCTTCCGTGTCGTCTTCGTCAGCCGCTTTGTCGCCTTGGAAGATTTTTAGTCTGGCCTTGCGGATTCCGAAGCTGATTTTGTAGTCAGTCTTCTTCAGAGCCTCAATAGACTCATCACAAATGGCCACTAGTATTGGCTTACTTGCTTTATTAGGTTTTTCCTCCTTGATTAGCTGCCACTCATCTATACCTGGTATAGATTTGTTCTGCAGCTTAATGCACCTCAGGAGTTTTTCGCCTGGCTCCTCTAGAGGGGGTAACCAAATACGAGCACGAGGTCTCTTTGGAATGTCCCTGGCGGGTATAAGCCTTAATTGGAGGCCTACGAAGGCGTTTCTAATTTTAGCAACACTACCCGTCAGGAAATCTAGCGAGGTCTGGTCCACGCACTTGATGACCCTGTAGGCCCTGAGGGTCTCAGAGGAGTCAAACTCCAGGTGAGGACCCGCAGGATTGTCGAGTACATAGCTTAGCACCATACTCGACAATCTGACGTCGATCTCCACCCATCTCTCCTGTATTGTGCCCGGAGAGGAGGAATTTCCATCTATAATGGCCACCTGCAGGCTATCCCTGGCTACATCGCAGAAATGCCTTGCCGTTGTTGTGCTGCTGTTTTCTCCTTCACTCCGCCTCGGTTTTTGGGCTGAGAGTTCCGACTGTGATGGAGCGATTTCTCTTTTGAGAAGTGCTCTCTAGTTTGTTCTCTACTTGAGGTTGTGATTGCTTCCTTTCCAGGTAGCCTTCATATTCCTCTACGATGGATTTGAGGCGCTTTGTTTCAGTTTCATTAACTGGGGTACCGGCTGCCTGGTCTTTGGCTATCTTCCCTAGTATGAAGACCGCCCTCTGGTACCGGTTTTTCCTCAGCTGATTTTGGGATTTCTTGCGCTTCTTTTTGTTCTCACTTTTAGCCGCCAGTGCACTTTGGTTGGTGCTCATGGCAGCCTTGGAGGTGGACGCTTCGTCCCTTACCTCTGTGGTTTTCACTGCTGTATCTACCGGTATACTTTGTTTGGTATGTTCGGTAGTACTCTTACTCGTCTCCTGGCTGGAGGCAAGTAGTTCGTCCTCATCGGATTCCGTTATAGGATTCCGATAGCTCATGTCCTTAGTCGTTGCTGTTGTCGTCAATTTGGTTGTTGTAGTTGGTGTTGTTGTTGTTGTTTTTTGTATTGTTTGCGTTCATGTTTGGTCCCACGAGTAGTCCGGAAAGGGTAGTCACTCGTCCGCAGAGACGGTATGCGGAGAGAGGGCTTTTATACCTCCGACCTCGCCCGGGCATCGGAGGGGACCGTTCGCGATCAGCTATTTATTACCCCCGCTGACCATTCAGCCCTCGGCACGGGTACCTCGACACCTTGGCTTAGGGTGGTGTTGGTTCGGGTGTCCTCATACTTCCACAATAGGAGATGAGCGTAAAACCTAGGGTTTATTCATCCATATCACTATTGTGGGAATTATGAAGTGTCCCTCTTAGTTCGTAAGATTAGAGTGCGTTTCCTTTGGGATGCACACTTTACTCTTACTTAAGCCCCTTCGCCACGACAAGGCGACCAACTTCAAAGGAGTGATTCTCATTAAATCGCATATATGTTTGTCCGTTAGGTGGTTTCTATATTTATTTTGGATTATTTTAAGATTGGAAAAGGCAGCTTCACAGTTGTAGGTTGAACCAAACATAGAATAAAGCTTGTAGATCTCGTTTATTGTGTTCTTATATAAAGTTGAATCCAGATTCTTCCAAAACTCCAAACCGCTCCCCAATGGCACAGTTACGCTCCTTTGCAGACTCCGTAGTTCAGTTTGAAGAGGTTCGTTTTGCTGACTTATGTCACATGTAAGTGGGCTATCGTGGAGAATAATAATGTTGCTAATTTTATCAAAATCCTTGAATCTCTTATTGAAATCAATAACGATTGATTCCAATACTTCCACATATTCATCCAATTTACTCACGTTTGCTGTTTCCAATATCTTTATGAGAATTTAAAAAATGCTTTTCTAAATAGAAAAGACGCTTACTCTTAAAAATACTCTTGCACAACATATGTACATTGCGCAAGATTATTTTCATTTTCAGTTATAAAAAATTGATCAATTTTTTTGCCCAGTGCAAGAACAAATTTTGCCGTAGCGAGTGTCTGATTTGCTTTAGAGAATTTCATTTCTATTTTTCATTTCCTAATGTATACATATATGTACATATATTATACAGAGAAGGCATCAGATGGAACTCAAAATAGCGTTATATTGGAAGAAGGCGTGGTTGTGAACCGATTTCACCCATATTTCGTTCATGTCATCAGGGTGTTAAAAAAATATTATGTGCCGAATTTCATTGAAATCGGTCCAGTAGTTCCTGAGATATGGTTTTTGGTTCATAAGTGGGCGAGGCCACGCCCATTTTCAATTTTTAAAAAAAAGCCTGGTGCAGCTTCCTTCTGCCATTTCTTCCGTAAAATTTAGTGTTTCTGACGATTTTTGTTAGTCGGTTAACGCACTTTTAGTGATTTTCAATATAACCTTTGTATGGGAGGTGGGCGTGGTTATTATCCGATTTCTTCCATTTTTGAACTGTGTATGGAAACGCCTGAAGGAAACGACTCTATAGAGTTTGGTTGACATAGCTATAGTAGTTTCCGAGATATGTACAAAAAACTTAGTAGGGGCGGGGCCACGCCCACTTTTCCAAAAAATTACGTCCAAATATGCCCGTCCCTAATGCGATCCTTTGTGCCAAATTTCACTTTAATATCTTTATTTATGGCTTAGTTATGACAGTTTATAGGTTTTCGGTTTCCGCCATTTTGTGGGCGTGGCAGTAGGCCGATTTTGCCCATCTTCGAACTTAACCTTCTTATGGAGCCAAGGAATACGTGTACCAAGTTCCATCATGATATCTCAATTTTTACTCAAGTTACAGCTTGCACGGACGGACGGACAGACAGACATCCGGATTTCAACTCTATTCGTTACCCTGATCACTTCGGTATATATGTACAACTCTATATCTGACTGTTTTAGTTTTAGGACTTACAAACAACCGTTATGTGAACAAAACTACAATACTCTCCTTAGCAACTTTGTTGCGAGAGTATAAAAATAGTAGGAGCTGGTCGAGGCTGTTGTAGACATATTGTTCTGAAGAAATATTTTATATACACTTATTTCGTTGCTCCACATACATTATTATGTAGGCGTTGACATGGCGTATAAGTAACATTATGCATAATACATGTTTACTAACTCAACAACTACTTTATATTAGTTAATCGCAATTATATTATACATTATTACATACTCATTTACAAAATGGAAGACGAAAGCCTCTATAACCAACTTTTTCCTGTTCTAAACTGATTAATTGCAAAATAGATCATTAGTACGTTTCTATTAATTTTCTATATTATCAGTTACATAAATTACTCTTTCATTAATGAAATGGAAGCTTTAAAATAAATTAAAAACTATATGTTAAAAAGTCAAGGCAGGAAAAACCATTTTTTGTTGAATAAAGTTATTACAAGCGTAGGAAGGTGAGCAGAATCGCACGTAACAAATAAACTAGGGAGTCTTACACAACATCTTTTTAAATAACAAATATACTAAGAGAATGATTACATTTAATTTGACCATATCCTTCTTATCTGCCTACTAATATTGTATATACTTGAGGTGCAAATGTTAGCATCAGGAAGAATAATAACTCCAAAGCTATCCAGTTACCTTGCAATACTTCTTCTTTCTTTCGTTATACCGTCATCCCATAAAGGTGTTTTCTAGATTTCTCGTTGATTTAAATAGATATTGTCCTTTCTAGCTAAATTCAACAAACAAACACAAAAGGTGTTACTGCTTACAATATTTCTTGATTTTATTGCTCTGGTATGTTTTCTGAAGTCTCCGTTAAAAAGCACCATAAAGTCAAAGGTGCACAAAAGGTGGTTAAAGTGCGAAAGCCAGTCTTCGCTCCAACATGTTGTTGTTGCGTTAAAGCGCATAGTCTGTGTCGCAGTTATTTCCTTCAACGTTGCTTCATATTAAAACACTGAACACTGCAGCTACAGGTAAAAAATGCTTTACTTATTCGTATATATTTTTATACTCTCGCAACAATGTTGCTAACGAGAGTATTATAGTTTTGTTCACATAACGGTTGTTTGTAAGTCCTAAAACTAAAAGAGTCAGATATAGGGTTATATATACCAAAGTGATCAGGGCGACGAGTAGAGTCGAAATCCGATGTCTGTCTGTCCGTCCGTCCGTCCGTCCGTCCGTCCGTCCGTGCGAGCTGTAACTTGAGTAAAAATTGAGATATCATGATGAAACTTTGTACACGTATTCCTTGGCTCCATAAGAAGGTTAAGTTCGAAGATGGGCAAAATCGGCCCACTGCCACGCCCACAAAATGGCGGAAACCGAAAACCTATAAAGTGTCATAACTAAGCCATAAATAAAGATATTAAAGTGAAATTTGGCACAAAGGATCGCATTAGGGAGGGGCATATTTGGACGTAATTGTTTTGGAAAGAGAGTGGGCGTGGCCCCGCCCCCTACTAAGTTTTTTGTACATATCTCGGAAACTACTATAGCTATGTCAACCAAAGTCTACAGAGTCGTTTTCTGCAGGTATTTCCATATACAGTTCAAAAATGGAAGAAATCGGATAATAACCACGCCCACCTCCCATACAAAGGTTATGTTCAAAATCACTAAAAGTGCGTTAACCGACTAACAAAAAACGTCAGAAACACTAAATTTTACGGAAGAAGTGGCAGAAGGAAGCTGCACCCAGGCTTTTTTTAAAAATTGAAAATGGGCGTGGCGCCGCCCACTTATGGACCAAGAACCATATCTCAGGAGCTACTAGACCGATTTCAATGAAATTCGGTATATAATATTTTCTTAACACCCTGATGACATGTACGAAATATGGGTGAAATCGGTTCGCAACCACGCCTTCTTCCCATATAAAGCAATTTTGAATTCCATCTGATGCCTTCTCTGTATAATACGAGTATAAACATTAGGAACCAATGATGATAGCGGAATAAAACTTTACAAAAATACGGTATTTGAAAAATATGTAAATGACGTATTATGAAATCTCGATTATCACTTTACCATGCGAGAGTATAAAATGTTCGGTGACACCCGAACTTAGCCCTTCCTTACTTGTTCAAAGTCTTTTCGTTTGCATAGCTCTATGGTAAAATTTTGGTCACACGAGATTTTGTAGTTTCAATTTTTGAGATATGTGAAAATACTAAGGAAGCATATAAAGCAAGATTTGATATAGTTTAGTGCTGAAATTTTTGAAATCGGTCTACGAATATTCCAGTTTTTGTTTTTCTGGCAGACTTTCTGTCCAATATGGCGGTCAATGTGTGGACTATCTTCTTAAGCCTGAAAAGAAACGAGCTCTCGAGAAAACTTAAGTAATTCAAAAAATTACTGCAATCAGTCCAGACCTTCCCTTGTCCCCAATATCCACGATTTAGATTAATATCTATCCATTTTTGCTTTCCATTTGACTACATTTAAAGAGTTTTCTCAAAAATTATATGGTTTAGCGTAGAAAATAAATTATCCCTTGCTCCAAGCCTTTCACTGTTGGAGAGCTACACTATCATAGGATATATCAAATTTCCAAAAAAGTTAGGGATCCATTCTAAAACTCCAATAATGTAACCCAAAATGTGAAAAAGTATCAACAAGTTTTCTTAAATCGCGTGCGCTGCGAAAGCTATTGATTATAGAACAAAATAATACACCACACATTTGCAGATCATATAATTATCTACAAAAAATCCCAACAGCATATGTCTAACTATTATAGTTTTGTCACAATAAGTGTTTTTACAAGAAGCTTTCCAAAGTAAACAGGACTTTTCAAACCTAGCGCCCCCTGGTGGCACCATTTATATGTCGACTGGTGTGTTAGAATCTGCTATCTTTATCGATTGTCCAGTGAGATTTTCATGACATTTCATCATTGTTTGTGTTATGGGTGCGAAAATAAGCTCCGAACAAAGAGCCAACATTAAATTTTGTGTCAAAATTGGTAAAACTTTTACCGAAACGTTTCAATTTATGAAACAAATTTATGGCGATGATTGCCTATGCTGTAGTAGAGTGCACGAGTGGGCCAATCAAAATCCGTGATCACCGGAAATTCCATCGAAACTGTGCGTGAATTCATTAAAAATAAGCCGAAATCATTATTGAAATTCATGGAAATGGGATTGAACATCTCCAAAACATCGATTTATCGCATTTTGACCGAACATTTGGGCTTACGAAAGGTGTGTGCACGGTTGCACAAATTGACTGACGACCAAAACTTGCTCTCATCGATCGACGCTTGATCGATTTGACCAAAAATCACATTTTAACCATTAACCACCCCACCACTCCCCGTATTCACCTGATATGGCACCGTGCGACTTCTTCTTTTTCGGAAAAATGCATTTGCCCATGAAAGGAAAGCGTTATGCAGACGTAGAGGCCATTCAAAAGGCTTGCACCGGCATACTGGCGGCCATACCGGCCAACGAGCTAAAGCACTCGTTCGACATGCTTTTGGACCATGCAAAAAGCTGTATTGAAGCAAAAGGAGACTATTTTGAATAAAATTAATTGATTTTGCCGTAAAAAAAATTTGTACTGTTTGTATAATAATCAAAATATATATAAATACCATCGCCATAAAAGATCCTTTATTTATAGGGTGAGTGAAAAGCCGAATATTTTTTGCACAGTGCAATTCTTTATCTCAGAAGTCAATTTCCGCAAACCCAAAATTACAAATTTTATTATTATACCTATGATCATTTGCCATATTTGTTTAGCAATTTCTAAAATTAACCATAGAATGTTAAATCTCTGAAAGTCGCTATCTCCATGAATTCAGAGATTTGAAAATTCTACCACATTCACATTTCATAAACTAACAAAGGAAGAATAACAATAATTCCTACACAGTTTTATATTGTTCCTGCTGCAGATGTGCTTATTTATATACAAGTATATAGTATGTGTAATACTGTATGCCATGGCGTATACGTACTAAATCAATCGATACAAAGAAATAGTGAAGCACATACAGGTACGAGCACGTCAGGAGAGAAGGAAGTGACTTTGATGACAATGGAGATTTTGTGAAAATGCATTGCTATTATTCTTATATTTTGACATATGTATGTTAGATTGATCGTCTTAACGTACTCTTAAATAAAAGGTTACGCGCCTATAAGCGAGAACAATGGGATATAATGTGAATATACGAAAATCCTATAAAGCCTTCTTATTTTATTTTCTTTTCAACATAAAATTTAGGCGTATGAGAGGCACTTAGTGGGAAGTTAGTAGACATCATGACTGTGCCAAATAAAATATATAAAAGAGTAAGTGACACTGATTTGGGTGAGAAAAATTTATTGAGAAATGCCAACAAGTATGCGTTATAAATAACTTCACTTCGGAACTGAGTGCAAATGCAAGGTAAAGAAAATAAAACTCAGCAATGACACAGAGCTTTTTACAACGTATAGAAGTTTAAAAATAATAAATTTTTCAGTGACAAATGATTTTAAAGAAACATTTTTTACCCAATGAAAATAGATATGTATATAAAAGTTGTTGCTATATTATATGGTAAGATGTGGTGGTAGTAGGTCGTCAGGGAAACTCGGGTTATAGGCATATACGTAAATATGTATGTACATATGTAAGTAGAGTGGCTATCTGATGACACACATAAGCCTCTAAGGGACCAATTGTGAACCAATTGTGCCACTGTGACTAATATTACTTCACACTATTGTCTTCTCTCTAAACCACCCTGTACTTCTGATAAAGTTTATCAATACAAAAAGATTTACATGTTCAACTTCCGAGTCATCGTCAAGCAATCCCCGTACGATAATTGCATAGAAGATGTACTATAGTCTGCTCCTCTTCTACCTCTGTCATATTCTACAATAGTCTTTATATGGTGTTCCTAGTCGGCTGACATGTCTGCCAATTAGACATTAACCTGTTAGCACTCCTACTGGAGTTCTTATATAATTCCTTTTGATTTTTAATAGTGGGTATGAGCGGTATATCAGGGATTGGCTTCGCCGAGACTCAATTACATTTTTAAAATGTTTGTCGACTAACTATCTACAAGTAACTAGAGGCATATAAATTCTCTCTTTCCCAGAGTGTAATTATAGTTGTCGGTAGTGCCTGCTCTGGCTAGTTCATCTGCTTCACAGTTGCCAAAGATCCACTATGCACTTGATTACTGTGGAATAGGTTATTAAATAAACTAAGAGATCAATGAGTTTTTCACTATCTTTGACGAAGTTTTAGGAAACAAAGCCGCACATATAAATATATTCTTTCTTGTGAGCACTCCTCATCTGAATAATAAAACTTTCCTTCAGATCTCCGCTTGAAAAAAACAGCAGTAGTCTGGTAGACGGAGAGTGATTTTAGTATTTAATCTATCTAAAAAGATCCCACCTCTCACTCAATCATTTAACAAATGCCCACCCGTATAGATTAGTATCCCTACATTCCTGTCAACCTTGCGCCTTTCCCAATTTTTGACTGAAAGGGAAGGCAATATTGCGAACCAAAAAGTTCAATGTTTTTTTCGAAAATCCGTGGTTTTGAGTAGAAACGGAAGTATCTTAGAATGATGCTAATTGGAAGGATTTCCTCAGTCTACAAGACTTCGCTGCCAGTTTTTCACAGAACAAGTCTGTTGGCAGCAAATGTAAAATGGCGTTTACTGCCTGACTTGGTGTTTTCTAAGAGCTCCACTGATGCATATACTAGCTGATCTTTGAGTTGCCGCGTATTCCTTCTCTATTACTGATCATCATACTAATAGACCTTAGGTCATAATCGATCTAACAACTATTGTGTAGAACCAATGAGTTACCCTAGGCTTTAATCCCAATTTGGCGCCCACCATCCTTTTGCGCATGTAAAATGCTGTAGCTGATTTTTACTTTACGATTGGTTTCCATGAAAGTCTCCTGTGTTTTATTATTAACCTATAATGGCGGCGCTATTTCTTAAATCTATTGTTTCCTGGCGAGCAATACTAGCTCTGTCTTGCTAGTATTAACGTTCAGTCCGCACGATACGGCTCATCTAATAATATCATTTAATACGAGTATTGCCTGCAAAAGATTAGCGAGAATATTTGACAAGTTACTTTTAACAAAACTCGCCACCTTATCTGCGTAGGCCACAACATGTACCCCTTCTTTTCAAGATCTAACAACAATTTATTCTTTGCTAAGATTCAAAAAGCGGAAATAATACACCTCCTTGAGGTGGACCTCTTTGGATAGATGTGCACATCGTTGTTCAAATAATTTGATGAGAGGTTCAGATATGCCCAACTCTTTAAGAGCGCTTGGTATGGCATTAGGCTGGATGTTATTGAAAGCGTTTTCCATATCTAGGACAACCATAAGAATGTATTAATTTACCTCCCAAGATTTTTCAATCTCTGCTGTCACTGAGCTTAGTGCTGTTTCTGTGAATTTTCCGTTGGAAAACGTATGCAGCGAAATTGCTAGTTTTTCTGGGTCTAAAACTTCTGCACTGGTTGCAGTACAATTGTGGTCTGGACCTTGAGGGTATCCAATGTTATGCACCGATTGTGCTGTTATTTTCCTAAGTCGAGAAGCATCCGCGGTGTTATCGATATCACTACACAAATATTTCCAAAAATTTCTTTTTTACCGCTTTTTTACCTCTTTTTCGAATAATTTTAAGATATTCTTACAATTATCCTAATTCTCTGGTTATCTCCGAGGTCCAGTATTGACTGTTGCAGCGAACAAAGGCACACACCTCTATGCAGCAAAACCGCATGGCAACAAACACAAGGAATTTTCGACGTCGAGAAGCTGCAATCACAACAGAAAGCCGAACGATTTTCTACTTGACTTGCACTCCTGCTCTCTGAGAGCATTCATCAGCAACTCGGTATAAGGGAACTGTAGGACGGCATTTCAAGCTCCTTACATACAGCTCGAAATGAAACCATTGGTTTTCGATAAAGGCAAAAGAACAGCTAGTTCGATGAGGAGTGCCGTGTTGCAATGACTGTCTATATCGCACCGTTACAATCAACCACAACATGAGTGGGATGAAATAGGTACAGAGAGCTGAAGAAGGAAGCGAGAGGGATTTGCTGATAAAAAAGAGAGAGGCCGAAATGCATGAGTACGAAAAGTTTGACAAGCTGACATACAGCTGACAAGTAACTCTTCTAGAGTCGATTTCAAATCCACCTTCGACAGCAGAAAAGAACTGCCTGTATACCGCTATTTTTCAACATGGTATCCCCGCAAATCTAATACGGCAATGTAAACTGACAATACCAATAGCTCCTTCAGGATCGGGAAAGACTTTTCTAATTAATCTTCTATAAGAGTGTACAGCTGCTGGCGTACGCCGATGATATTGATATCATTGGCCTTAATACCCGCGCCGTTAGTTCTGCTTTCTCTAGACTGGATAAGGAAGCAAAGCGAATGGATCTGGCAGTGAACAAGTGCAAGACGGAATATCTCCTGTCATCAAACAAACAGTCGTCGCACTCGCGACTTGGCTCCCACATCACTGTTGACAGTCATAACTACGAAATCGTAGATACTCGTAATTTCGCTAATTAATAATATGGAATTATTTTGATTATTAAATAATTGTAAATGAGGAATACAAGGTCTGTCGCAAAGGAAACAGGGGGCCTATTCTGTAACTCGATTCGAAAAACAATTTACTCGAATTCGGATTTTTTATATTCTGTAACTCGATTTTCGGATTTTCAAGCCAATTTTCGAATAAAATATTCGTTAGCTTTTGAGTTGTAGAAAGCAAAAACGAAAATTGTACGTATTTGTTCTGGCACAGGGTGGCACAACTTTCGCATAATGATAAAGTAAATTCGAATTTCGAATAGAATACATTTTCGAATCGAGTTACAGAATAGGCCCCCAGAACTATTTAAATATAACTGTTTCTGGTGGCGCCACCTATTGGTGAGTATATGGAATAAAAAGTTTGATCTCTTGTTGACATTTCGTAAAAAATTTAAGACAATTGGATAACTACAATCAATGTTATCGATCAAAAAGTGAATGCAGCTTTTGGTCATCGGTCGTAAAATGCAAAGAACAAATATTAAATTTTGTTTTAAACTTGGAAAAACGTTTACTGAAACATTTCAAATGATGAAAAAAGTTTATGGTGATCAGTGCCTATCCCGTATCCCGAGGACCTCTGTGACGATCAGAAGTCGGTCGTCTTCAGAAGTCAAAAATAAAGACAATGCTGAATTGTTTTTACGATTCCAAGGGTATTGTACACTGAGAGTTCGTCCCACCTGGCCAAACCATTAATGCTATGTTTTACCTTGGTGTTATGAAGCGTCTTTTGTCACGCATTCGTCGTGCTCGACCACAATACCGTGAGGCAGGGTCCTGGCGCCTGTTGCACGATAATGCGCCGTGTCATCGGTCGGCGCTTGTCACTGATTTTTGAGAAAAAACTCCATATTAACCATTAATCACTCACCATTCTAACCTGATCTGGCACCCTGTGATTTTTACCTATTTGGAAAACTTCATTTGCCCATGAAAGGATACTGGTTTTCAGCTATCCAAAAGGCGACGACCGATATTCTCAAGAGCATTCCGAAAAATGACCTTAAACACTCATGCTAATTGACCGGGCTAAACGCTGTATCGAAGCACAAGGAAACTTCTTTGAATAAAAAAATATAACTTTTGAAAAATATTAATTTTTTGTTATTTTTTTTAACAGTCCTGTTTCTTTCTGTGAATTAAAAATCGTGCTGGAATTATTTTCTGAAAAATTATACAAAATAATACAAAACTTAGTTTCGAAAATACTTGTTCTCCAACGTTACAATAGTTTATTACGCACTTATTGAATTGTCATTCTCGGAGGAGAAAAGTGGCAATGCGAAATATGCTTTTATTTTCATAAAAGTCTACAAACTACAAAAACAGCCTTACCAATACAAATGACCACATACATTAGTGACTAACTCATTCTCAAGTGCAAGGGCTAGCATAAGCTAATGTTTAAAAGGCAATTACGAGCATGATGTGCGTTTTCTAGAACAGGTATCTCTAAAATTTGTTTTGCTTCTTATGGTTGCATTTTGTATTTCATCGGAGAGACATGACGTATGAGTAACACTCTGCATAAACCATGTGAATTCACCACACCGCCCGCCACGACCTTTATGTTGATTGATCGTTATTGAATCGTCATCAATTCTGCATACATACGAGTAAATAGCAAAGTAAATACATTTTACATTGTAATCACGGACTTATTTCCAGTGGCAAGTCCCTTGAGGAAATGTTACTACCCAGTTAAATAATTGTTTCTAGTATAACGTACACAAAAATTAATATCTACCCCTTAAGTAAACTGTGCTGCTTTCTTAAATACACTATAAATTACTAAAGACAGTCAATCAATTTCAATTTTCCGTTTTAAGAAAAAATTTATTGTTTCATGTAAAAAATCAGTATTTAGATGCAATGAAAGATAGTAGAAAAATCCGGTAATTGGTGAGCCAGGGTTGCGAATTTTTTAATTCAACCATCGGTGTTTTTTTAATTCTTAATTATATGCTTGAGACAGATTTTTTTTTAATTCTTATCTTCAAATTGCGTATTAGCGATTTCAAATAAAACAACTTAATTCAAGTGTTTATTCGGATATTTTTAAATGCCTTATTTGTAACCTTACGGGTAGCTTTGCAAATATTATTTTACTATTGAGTTCACATTGACATCAATTTGTTAAACTTATTCTTCTTAAAGAGAATATAAAATTTTGAATAACTGTAATAATTTGTATAAAACAAAAAATAGTATACAATAGTTCCCTCCTGAAGAGTCATTTGTCAACGCTTTAAACCAAATTTTGTGCTCATCTCCATTTCTACCAACTATTATTATTTATTTATTTCTTTTTTTTTCTTGTACTGTTCGGCCCTTCTTTATTAAACACTTTCCCATCTGCCTCTGTTAGCATTCTAGAAATACAACGATTCCGCCAGCTTCGACAAATATAATTACTTTACAGTTTCTGAAAAGATTTTATAGATATATACCGTAGCTTTAAGCACATTACATATTAACGTTTCATGTATCACCTAAAACTAATCGATATACTTGTAAATATAGGGTAATATGGGATAATTTGAGTAAAAATTAAGATGTATTGTTTAACCGACACGTATCAATTGGCACAAAAGTAAAGACAAGTTCGGAGATAGACGTAATCGGACTATTGTCTCGCCCACAAAACCCAATTAAAGAAAAACCTATAAAGTGTCATAAATAAGGCGTAAATTAAGATACATAACAAAATTTCAATACACTGAGTCACATTAATGCGCATTTTTGGTTTGAACATTTTATAAAAGTTGGCGTTGTCGCCCCTCCCTAATAAGTTTAATGTTCATATTTTCAAAACAAATAAAACTAAATACAGCACTTGAAATTGCACCGGAATTTTTTAAACTCTTCTTACGATAGTGTGAACTTTACAGTATACAAATTAAGAATCAAAACATATATATCAGGATATAATTTAGCACCAATAGTGCCTTTGATGTGTGCCACCTCATGACTAGAAATTGCTCAAATCGAACCAAAACTGTTGGATCCCCTAAGTACTGAATATGTTCACCCGGTTAATGAGTCACATAATTGAATTTTGGAGAGAATCCTTTTCAGTGTGTGTGTTTGTTAAAAATGGTTTGAATCAGGTCAATAACATATACCTAATATAATGTTTATGCTTTATACAGCATACATATATCGGCAAAGATGTGAGTTATCTTAATAAAATTAAGAGAGCGTATTTTTCTAGCAACGGTGCCTCTTTGTGCTTACAATGAACTAAATAGGGAGAACACATTCCCTAGACCAACACTAATAAACCTTATGCACCTGAAGGCATTTGTCTGGCTTTAATCCTTGCAAGTTGCAAGAGCATAAAATGATCGGTTACTCTCGAGCGTACTCCTTATTTATTATCATGGAAACAAACAACAAATAAATGCAAAGGCATTCTGGTGCATGTGTTTCAATTGCGCTGCATAAGCAGCGCTACTTTGCTTCTTGGCCCAGTTTTCAACTTTAAATAAATTCCACTTAAGTGGTTTGCGAGCTTATAATTACATTTTGGTGTGCAACATTATTTTAACAACAAGTATCAACAATTTGCTTATTTGTTTAGGCAAGAATTTTAAAGCAAAAATAGATAATTTCCAGTGAATTCAATATTCGAAACAAAATGTTCAACAGCATCATAATTTTATTACGCACTCCTTTGGAGTTGAATTTGAAACTCGTTATTGCGTTATCGTGGCAGGTTGGTACTGGTTTTTGCATTTGGAAAATTTTAATCGTTTTGAGTCTGTGGATTGCAACAAGGGAGATTTGCGGATCCTCGAAAGTTTAAAAAAGATTTTAAACGTGAAAACTGTAGAAAACGTGAAGATTCCATTCGCTTTGGCCGTTCACGGCGGTAGGGTTTCAACGTCTCGTTATAGGTTATCCGTTTTTTTATATTTCAAACGCAATGAGCAAATTTAACAAATTTAGTCAATCCAACAATTTGGCTACCTTACGATGCAGTTGTGCTAGTTTGTCCGCTACATCACACACCCATTTGCAATTTGCATTACTATTTTTGTAAAAAAAAAATAAATCTAGATGTCAGGACTTTTCGCCAACAGTATACATATCTATCTACTATGTTTTTGTTTGTAATTTATTGACATCGTATATCAAGATTTATATAAATATGCCCTCCTCTTGCTACAACATTTTACCACAAATTCAAACTTTGAATGTTTTTGGAAACAAATATCCAACAACCGCAATAAATTCTGAGTATGCGGAACAGCTAAATAGTTAATATATGCAGATTCGATGTAACAAAATACAAATCGCTTTCGGGCAATTTAAACACATTTGTACAAAATATTCGCATGTATTTTCACATATACGGTACATTGCAACCTTGATAAGATTAAATTTAACGAAAGTAACTGATTAGCAAAAATTGTATACCGAAATCGTTCTCTTTTTCCACAAAATGTTACATTATTTTATACTTTTCATTATCCATTTTAAATTTCTGTAAATTGTTTTCAAAAAGAGCAGTGACATTATTGACCAATTTGGTATTTTTAACAAATGTGTTATTACAGTTATATACGATAAGTCTAAAAGCACAATTAAAAATTATACTAGTTTTTAGAAGTATTGAAGTAAAGGGGTGTGGGGTCAAATCACTCCCAAAAGTCCAGGCAGTTTTTGCAAATTAATATATGCATCGTAATATTCTTTGGCTACACTCAAGCAAGTCTAATTATCTATTTCTTCTTAATCTATAAATCCTACAAAGTATAATAGTTTTGTTCATCTAACAGTTGTTTGAATCACCTGAAAGTAATAGATATTGGTTTATATATAAATATATGTTGAGTAAAAATTAAAGTATCTTGATGCAACTTGGTGCAGATGTTTCTTGGCATTGTGGAAATGGGTGAAATCGAGTGTTAACTCCACCTAAGAGGGCGATAAATCAATAAATAAATCCGTCAGAAACATTAAGATCTACACCTGAGATCGGTAAGAAAAGATGTGGACCAAACTCCTATAGCTGACTTTTTACCGAAAATATCGGTCAATTTATAGGATATATGATTGAAATTCGGAAAGAATGCTCATTATAGTGCGTCTGTATGTCAAATATGGGTTGAGTCGGGTCAATACTTCCCCATATACATAATATAAGCATTTTTAAACTTCCGGGTAACTTTATACCGCATACATATATCAGCCGACATGTGAGTTATCTCAATGAAAATGAGAGAACGTATTTTAGTGATAACGGTGTGTCTTTGTGCTTGAAGTGGACAAAATTGGGCAACAATTTTATTATATACATATATATTTCGAAATGATTAGTGGTTATATGTGAGGTACCTTAATAAAAGCCAGGATACATTTTTAGTATGTTTCATTGTAATAGTATATGGTATTAGCGAAAATGTAGTTAAAATCGGGTAAATATAATAATTTTCGTTTTTGTAACAAAGCTTTCGTCGAATATGTTGGTCAGTGTATGGTATCAGTTAAACATAGTATATATATTTTTAAAATTGCTTGTATTTCGATCATCTGGTTGACGTTTAACACCTTAAAGTATTTTCCAGGTGTCCAAATACTCTCACATGAAACACAGCTACATCACATTTCAAATAAACGAACCGCATCACTCACCACTTTCCACATCACACCAATACACTTGATTACCATCACAACAACTTTCAAAAAAAGGGACGGACAACTCTGACACTTCGTTTTTGGTTTCCGTATAAACTCAGTTGCGCATCCGTTTTCTTTTCGCATCATCACGGCTTTTTTTCCCCCGTCTAATAAAATCAGTTTATTCCGCCGATTGGCATATATAATTTATAATTTTGAAATCGTTTTGTAAATTATAATTGTGAAATCCTTGCTACATTTAATCCGAAATATAGTACATATACTTATATAAGAATATTCAAAGAGAAAAAAAAACCGTACTTTGCGTTCTTCTTTAGAAAAGTGAGTTTCGGCAAAACAAAAGGTGAGTTCGCTACTTAATACTTAAGTTCGCCAGGCATTGATTGCATCAAGTTGAAAGGGTATAAAATGTTCGGTTGAACCCGAACTTAGCCCTTCTATACTTGTTAAACTTGTGGTCAACTTTACTCCGTATATATTGTTGATGGTAAGTATTGGCATTAATAAAACTCAGAGAGCTTCCAATAAATAAAATGGGGTCAATACTAACCGCTTAACAAAATTGACCGAGCGCCTAATATGTACAAGTAGGTTGCCTTTTATATTTCGGGATTTGACAGCAATAGTGTTGCAATCTGGCAAATCACAACTTTATCATAAAGCTTGACACTTTTAAAGTTATTCATATTCAGAATATTTTGACATACGAATGCTATTTGTATTGTTTATAGTAACTTCAAATATTCATCTCGGCCAAGAAATGTAATGAATTCGCGAACATTTTCGCGCGATTATTTTTTACAACGATGTCGATGAACTCAGCAGTGATGCTCCATCAAAGACCAGTGTTTATTGATCGTATGGTGAACTCAATTTCAAATTACTGCTAGACGAACTTCGGTTCCAAAATCAGTTGTTCTTGCAAATACTATTGATACTGCGCAAACTTATATTGAAAGGTCGTCATATGCCTATCGTGAGATTGAGACAACTATGGGTATGTATGTTAGTCCCCCCGTATTATACATCCAATATTGCATAATATTCACCTGTAAAAAAAGTGTTCACGTTGGATCCAACACAATTTCAATAGTTGAAAAAAATACTCGTGTCGATTGGTCGAGATAAATGTTATCAAAATACGGCGAAAAAGGAGTAATATTTTTGAGAGACTAGGTAAACAAGCTTCTTTAAAATAATTAAATTATCAAAGTAATTGGCTTAGACCTTGGACCAATCCTCAATAAGGCAAATTCCGACACTCTGGTTGACTTTTTGCTCATCAACTAAATAAATTGAATTGTGCCTTTTCGATTGAGTTTGTGTCAGATATGTCTTACTCAAGGGGGATTTTAATAAAACTTTCGCTGACGGGAATAAAGTAGAGTTACGAAATAAATTTGGTCTAATATCTGTAATAAAAGTTAATAAGATAAAATTGTGTTTGTAGTCGAGTCACGATTTCGTTAAACAAGGTATGTAGAATTTGTTCGCAACATTTTTAAAATAAAATTGCACTGTGTGCACTTTGGAATTAGTCTCAAAATTTTCAGTTTCATGCCCGAATCAAGACAAGTCTACGTTTTTCAAAAAAAAAATGTTTCGATAGCATTTTTAGGAATATTTTGCGTCTTTTGAGCGTTCACAAAGATAAATAATGATGCCAGCCTGATTTGGGAAATGTATAGCAGTGAGTTTCAAACCGCCAAGACAACAACAGTGGTAACGAATTACTGCAATATAAAAATATTGTTTGGTAGACAACCAATTATATCTTCGTTTTTTCTTGTTATTTTTCTCCTAAAGAATCAAACACTTTCCTTTCATCCTCCAATCACTTTCTAGTAATACACGTATTCCACCAGCTTCGAATAATAAATGTTTTTTACAATTTCTTTGTTATATTCTTACCACAACTTTTCTTATTCAATTTACTTTTGTACCCAAATAAATTCTTAGAAAGTCTTGTTTATGTGTTGTGATTCCACCAACGCATAAGCATAGCTTCTTAACTTCTTGTCCAAGTTTTCTACTTTCATGCAAACTTAAAATAAATTCCACTTAAGTGGTTTGCGAAGACATTCTTATATATTTTCGGTGTGCAACAATGTTTTCGTAAGCAGATTCTGGTCTGGAAGCTAGTTTAGGAAAGAATTTTGAAAGCAAGAACAGACGATTTAATTTAATAATTGGCATAAGTTGCTTGTCAGCTACCTGGGTAAAAAATAATAAGACTTTGTTCATAAAAAATTCTTAATTTGTTCTTAAAAACCGATGTCACCATGTATCACCGATATGCTGAAAAACTTCGGTTTGATACGGATTGTGGATAAACGTTCATCCACCGTGGTGAATATTAGGACTCAGCGACGGAGTTTCTCTTCCACCACGAATCCCACACCGAACTTGCGCTCCTTTATTTGGCCACTGTAGTAAATACCACAAGGACCTACTCGTCTCAGTTCGTGTCCCGTCCATCGCATTTCTTGGACGGCGGTGATGTCAGCTTTCACCCTAACGAGGACATCAACCAGCTGGGCAGCGGCACCTTCCCAATTAAAGGACCGGCCATTCCAGGTGCATGCCCTTAAATCGAAATCCTTGACGCGTTTGCAGTGGTCATCATCAAATGGGGATTTCTCATCCTATGATGTTGTGTTTTTTTCTTTGAGGAGGGATGATTCGCCTTCTCACTGTAGCTCGCCTTCATACAAATGTTTTTTGACTGACCAGAGGGTAGTTGGTCTAAGACCGGACGTCGTGAGCTGCTAAAGCCATATGTAAAAGAATACTTTCAGTCACTTCCAATTGAATGGCGTTCAGATAACTTTCAGTACTTGCGTGAACTTCTGCACATTGCTCCATCCACTTACACTGGCTTTTATAAGTCGAAGAAAAATATGAAATTTTGAAATGCACCACTTTAGTGGTAGATTTAACGAAAATAAATTAAAGATATGTTTGCTAATTCATATCATCTTACTTATTGGCAACGATGTTCACCATATTCACTTAGGAATCTTACCTAAATGTCAATTGTATCAGCACATCAATAAAGGCAGCACGTTTGATTAAAGTTGTAGAAGAATATAAGTTACTCAAACTATAAAGCAATCAAACTAGACAATCAACCAGACAATCGGAATCTAAGTAATTTTATATATGGATACATATGCTATATATAACTTATATACTATAAAATCATTATTCATAGTTTATGAGAGTTGTTAATTATTTCGTGCCAAAACAAGTAAGGCAGGACTAAGTTCGGAAACATTTTATACTGTTGCAATTTGCAAGAATCAAAGCCAGGGAAATACTTTAAGGTGTAAAACCAATCGCATAGAGTAACGACGGCCGAATGTTCGAAAATCCTGGTAACAGTTTTATGGGCGCAAGATCCAGTTTTCCCTAAAATATATGTATTTTAGGCACAAAGATATACTGTTCTGTAATTTCCATTGAAATAACTCTAATACTCGTAATGACTGGTATAATCAGTCATCTCGGGCGTAAAATTAAATGTCTTCGGTGTTTTTAGTCAATGGCTTATTGAGCTTTTAGTAGGCTTTACCGCCGTATGGGCAATGGGCAGTATTATCATCCAATTTCATCTATTTTCACACTGTCGATGGGGGTTCTTGCATTATTTGACCTAGGCGAATTCGGTTGCTGTAGCTTTATTGGCTTAGAAGATAAGTACATTTAAAATATTGGAGAGCGCGACCACGCCCAATTTGTCAAAGTTTTTGGCTCACCGGTGCTTCATGATACTGCAATACACTGCGTCAAATTACAGTTCTGTTTCTTAATTTAGTTCTTAGCTATGACACTTTTTAGGTTTGCGGTTAATGGAATTTTGCGGCCGTGGAAGTAATCCGATTACGCGCATCTATGAGCTGATGAGTGTACCAAGTTTAATTACGATATTTCAATTTTTGTTCAAGTTACAACTTGCACGGACGGACAGACAGACAGTCAACCGTATTTCAACTTTTCTCGTCATCCTGATCATTTATATATATACATAGATATATCTATCTCACTTCGATTTACGTACAACCGATAGGTGAACAAAACTATTATGCTCTGTAAAAACAGGTATAGAGTATAAAAAGCTAATTGAAACTAAGGCCAATATTATACGTTAAGGGGGTATTTTGAAAAATTCGATTTTTTTCATATATTTAAAGTTTAGACCCTTAAGAACATATCCTCCAAAGGATTTTTAAAAATTAAAATTATTTTAAGAGCTACAGTTACTTTAGTGACGCAGTACCTAGCCCGGTTCGGCCGTATCGAATTTTTTAAATGCGTTTTTCTCGAAACTACTTTTTTCCACACGGTACCGGCATTATCTCAAGTTCTATATTACCGATTTACTTGAAATTTTGTGTGAATCCTCTCCATATAATCCTTTATCGTTCCTACCAGCATCGTATCAAAATTTTTGTTTTTAATATTTTAAAAAAATTCAGGAATTTCAAAAAAAAACGTAAAAAATGACTTTTATTTTCAGGCAGTCGCCATTTTTCAAAAAAAACTTTTTTCGAGTTCCCTGAAATAGGGACTATAACAGGATCCTTACTGATTAAGAATTTCTTTTGATTTTTTTTCAGACCACCAGGAGAGTCAGGATCAATGTCACCAAGATGCGCCATTTTTTTATACCCTGAACAGGGTATATTAAGTTTGTCACGAAGTTTGTAACACCCAGAAGGAATCGTCGGAGACCCTATAAAGTATACATATAAATGATCAGTATGTCGAGCTGAGTCGATTTAGCCATGTCCGTCTGTCTGTCCGTCTGTCTGTCCGTCTGTATATATACGAACTAGTGCCTCAGTTTTTAAGATATCGTTTTGAAATTTTGCAAATGTCATTTTCTCTTCAAGAAGCTGCTCAATTGTCGGAACGGCCGATATCGGACCACTATAACATATAGCTGCCATACAAACTGAACGATCGGAATCAAATGCTTGTATGGAAAACTTTTGTATTTGACAAGATATATTTACGAAATTTTGTGAATATTATTTTCAAAGACAACAATGTAATCTCCGAAAAATTGTTCAGATCGGTTAACTATAGCATATAGCTGCCATACAAACTGAACGATCGGAATTAAGTTCTTGTATGGACAACTTTCACATTTGTCAAGATATATTCACGAAATTTGGTATATATGTTTTCCTAAAGCAACAATGTAATCTCCGAAGAAATTGATCAGATCGGTTGACTATAGCATATAGCTTCCATACAAACTGAACACATAGTTACTAACAGAAATGCACCTGTGAAGGGTATTTAGCTTCGGGGCAACCGAAGTTAACGTTTTTTCTTGTTTATACCTGTCTCTCTCGCCTCTATAATTATATTAATTTTTAATATTTTTTTGTAAAATTTTTTTTCTGTATTCTTAAGATATCAATAAAAACACCATAAAAAAACGGATAGTAAAAATATTAATTGCCTTTTTTTACGATACTTTAAAAATTACCTGAAATTCATGCTTCTAGAGTAGAATATCCCCTTTGTTTTCTTAAGTAGCGAACTCACCTTTTGTTTTGCCGAAACTCACTTTTCTAAAGAAGAACGCAAAGTACGGTTTTTTTTCTCTTTGAATATTCTTATATAAGTATATGTACTATATTTCGGATTAAATGTAGCAAGGATTTCACAATTATAATTTACAAAACGATTTCAAAATTATAAATTATATATGCCAATCGGCGGAATAAACTGATTTTATTAGACGGGTGAAAAAAAGCCGTGATGATGCGAAAAGAAAAACGGATGCGCAAGTGCCTGAGTCTTAACTCGTACGGAAACCAAAAACGAAGTGTGAGCGGCTAGAGTTGTCCGTCCCTTTTTTTGAAAGTTGTTGTGTTCTAGTTGGTATAGTGTGGTGTCATGTTTGAGTGTATTGGTGTGATGTGGAAGGTGAGTGGTGAGTGAGGTGTGCGGTTCGTTTATGATGATTTTGTCTGCCAATGTGGGGTGTTGAAATGTGATGTAGCTGTGTTTCATGACGGTGTAGACTGAGAGTCTAGTAGCCTAGTAATCTGTGCAACTGTTGCAATGTGGCCACCACGTTACTGAGCACAGTGGGTTGGCGAGGCCGCGGCATAGGTTGACGCCGCTAGAGGTATTATGGTGTTGGCATCGAGTACGTGTTCGGGATTCTGGAGGTGGCTCAGCTCTTCGTGGTCGTGCAGCACGGTTCGCCTGCCGTCGGGTCG